>NW_027064056.1:0-28380 GCF_032884065.1 Artemia franciscana
GGTGCCCCCAGTTTCCCGCAGTACTTCCTGGCTGAGGGGCCAGGTGACAGAGATCAGCACCACCAGTTTGGACTAAGAAGTCTATTCCATTTTTTTTTACCTTTAGCGACTGCTGTTCATTCTAGAGGGAAGGAAGTTTTCATACACCAGCTACCTAAGCGCAGCAAGGTTAATTAGTGTCAGCAAAGCGTATTCAGCATGCATCCTTATTAGAAACCAAATCCACCTCGAAAAGATCATGAGAGCGAGAATGCACGGTTTAATTTCTGTTAAGTAGCCTTTCTAAATTTCAGTTAAGATGCAGTCCGAGTTTTCACAATGCTACATACAGTAACTTTGTGATGAGAAAATAACACATTATCGTTTCTATTTTTACTCTGGAATTCCAACGATATTTTTCTACAGATTTCAAGCATCTAGGCGATGTTTTATTTTGAAAAAGAAGATGTTACTTCTCTTGAAATTAAGTTTTTTTCGTTTTTATTTTGTCGAAAATGAGTTTGACTTCAATGAGTTTCAGAAACTCAGTTACAACACGCCATTTCAAGGCCAAGTTCAAAGGGCTTACTGGAATGGTGCATTACCGCAGCAACGTCTCAATCGAATCCAATATGCTGACTTTGATACTATTAAAGCATAGAATTATTTTCATGAAAGTAGCGTTGGTTATACTTAAACAAACGTGAATGAATTATACAATAAATCTTTATTTCACGTAACATTTTTGATAAAAGGAACTAGGTAAAAATGGAGCACTTAAATAATGCTGAATGAATTGGTCCATTTTCGAAAATTTGCATTACTCTTATTTAAAATTACAAAACCGTGACAGAGCAAATCTTGCAAGTCAGTAATTTCTACTTTAAACTTTCTTTTGCTTTTAGCATCCAGAAATATTTCTAAATGTTCTATCAGAACCAGAAAATAATAGATTACCATTTATTAGAATATGTATCGCATAGTTACTTTGAATTTCTGAAATATAACCTAGACTGAAAAGGGCCAAACTAGAGAAGGAGCAAGCAAACATTTTGATTTCCAGACGAAAATCCGGTTTCCTTTTAATAAGCGGATCTATTTTAGACAGGTTTTAGATAGACCATGAAGGGCACGATTTCTAGAGCAAAGAAATATAGACTTTTTAGGCTTGACAATTTTTGATAGCAAAACTGAGAAATTGAAAAAAAAAAATCTCGCTCTCCCATTCAGTTTTTCTAAAAATTTTCAAAAAAGTATTTTTAAAATTGTATTTTATCCTTGAAATATAGCACTTCAGAAAAGACGCGTCTTATAAGCAGCAAGGGTAAAAGCGAACATAAATTATGCTGTACGAACAAACGAGGATTAGCACACTGCCACATGGTATACACCCGAATTACTATACCTTTCAGCCGAGCCACTTTCTATCACACTGTTTTACTCTAAAACCGTCTACGGCAGCTCATTGCTTAGCTACATTCAAAAAAAATTGACTATCGATTTCAAGATTGCCAAAACACCCTTTTTATCATAGAGCCCCTGTAGCCCCACATGGTATCAGATCAAAATTTTAGTCAGAGTAGTAAAAGTTAATAGATGTATGAACAAGAGCCAAAAGTTTATATGGCACTTGTGGGGAGGTCGGAACTTAAAATTAGACTCGGTACTAGAGTAATTGATTCCACCGTCCAAGCACGTCCAGAAGAACCGAACTCGCCAAAGCACTAGAAATCCCTCCAATTCCCCCAAGGAGACCAGATCCGGTCCGCTTATGTCAATCACGAATCTATAACTTGTACTTTTTCTCAAATTCGCCAAAGTAATAGAAATCCCCTCAACTCCCCCAAAGAGAGCACCCCCCCCCCCAATGTCACCGGATCCGGTTGGGATCTGAAATAAGAGCTCTGAGACACGAGGTCCTTCTACATAACAAATTTAAGACACGGGATTCTTCTAACTAACAAATTTCATTAAGATCCGATCACCCGTCGGTAGGTTAAAAATACCTCATTTTTTCTAATTTTTCCGAATTAACACCCCCCCCCATAACTCCCCCAAAGAGAACATATCCAGTCTGGTTATGTCAATTACGTATTTAGGACATGTGCTTGTTCTTCCCACATAGTTTCACCCAGATCTCTCCACTCTAAGCATTTTCTTAGATTTCCAGTTTCCCCATCAACTCCCCCCAATGTCAACGGATCAAGTTGGGATTTGAAATAAGAGCTCTGAGACACGAGGTCCTTCTAATTAAAAAAATTCATTAAGATACAATCACCCGTTCATAAATTCAAAATACCTGCCTCATTTTTTTAATTTTTTCAAATTACTGAATTATGTCCCCCACAGCTCCCCTAAAGAGAGCAGATCCATTCCGATTATGTCAATCACGTATCTAGGACTTAAGCTTATTCTTCCTACCAGGTTTCGTCCCGATCTTTCCACTCTAAGCGATTTTCCAAGATTTCCGGTCTCCCCCAAATGACATCAGATCCGGTCGGAATTTAAAATGAGTTTTCCGATTCACAAGGTCCTTCTAATTATCAAATTTCATTAAGATCCGATCACTCGTTCGTGATTTTTCCGAATTACCCCCCCCCTCAACTCCCCCAAAGAGAGCGGATTCGTTCCGGTTATGTCAATCATGTATCTAGAACTTGTGCTTATTTTTCCCACCAAGTTTCATCCCAATCTCTCCACTCTAAGCGTATTCAAAGATTTCAGGTTTCCCCCTCCAACTCCCCCCCCATGTCACCGGACCCGGTCGGGTTTAAAATAAGAGCTCTTGAGACATGATATCCTTCTAAATATCAAAATTTCATTAAGATCCGATCACCCGTTCGCAAGTTAAAAATAACTCATTTTTTCATTTTTTTTCTGAATTAATCGTCCCCCCCCCATATTGTCGAATCGGGTAAACGACTATTTCTAATTCAATTTCGCCTGGTCCCTGACACGCCTTCCAAATTTCAGCGTTCTAACTTATCTGGAAGTGCCCAAACTAGTAAAACCGGGACAACAGACAAACCAACAGAAATTGCGATCTAAATATCAAATTTCATTAAGATTCGATCACCCGTTCGTAAGTTAAAAATACCTCATCTTTTCTAGTTTTTTTCTGAATTGATCCTCCCCCACTCTCCCCATATTGTCGAATCGGGAAAACGACTATTTCTAATTCAATCTCGCCTGTTCCCTGATACGCCTGCCAAATTTCAGCGTTCTAACTTATCTGGAAGTGCCCAAACTAATAAAACCGGGACCGACAGAAAAACCAACAGAAATTACGATCGCTGTCACTTGGTAAATACCAAGTGCCATAAAAACCATGCTTTTATTCTATTTGAAACCTTGACACCCCATTGAAAACTGTAAACAACTTAAAGAGAAAAGTAAGAAAAACTACGTTTATTTACCCCAACAAATTAGAATTCTGCAATACCGTTTGGTTCAAATTTGAGACAGGTGGTACAGTTTTTAACACCTGCCATACAATTACATACACATGCGCATTGACATTGCATAAGGGTACTGGTCCAAAATAGCATTTCTGGGAGTTACACTTATAAAATAACAATGATAATTTTGGACCATATTCGCATCCCTTAGATTGATACTTAGGCTTTAGAATGTGGAACTAGGATCAAAGGACAGTCTCCAAGTCATTGCCAAATTTCAAATATTCAGCAAACAAACCATTTTTAAAAGTAACTTTTACCTCTTGGAAAAGATAAGATCTTAAATGTTTCAGATCTGAAATATTTTGACAGATCCGTATTTATTAAATAGAGGATAAAACCAAATAATAAGATGTCAAACTTTTGACTATATGGTTATCCCCAGCAAAAAGGAAATTTAAGAAAAATCACTAAACTGTTTTTACAACACCCGAGGAGTACAGATATCCACTCTGAAACACGTACCTCTTACCTGTTTCTAGACATAATGACTCTTACACAGAAATCTCATCTACTATTATCTAGTTGGTTTTTTAAGATTCAACATGTACATAATTTCTTTTTTGACCAGAATCTACTGTCCAAACATCAAAATTCACTGATAACTAGATGTTTTAACCCATACAAACTACCTCTGGTGAAAAATGAAAGATCCCGTTTCAACCTCCGGTATATGATCCCATCAATAGCCAACAAATATTCATTAAATAAATTTGTTGAGTTACCAAAAGGATCTTTCAAGAGACGATTAAAAAGTTATATAATGGAAACTGCTTGCAAGAACGGTTGGTAATTTTTTTTTATTTTTTATTTTATTTTGGCCTCACTCCACTTATTCCACCTTAAATACTCTCATTAAAGATACTGTTTTTTTTTTTGTTTTTTTTTTTTGATGAAATAGTGGTTCATTTTTTGTTTGTTCTGTATCAATGAGGATTGTTAAATTTTGTTTATATGTCTTGCCCAGTAGTCGAGCTTGTCTCTCCATTTGGGCAAGTTGAAGTTTTTGATGAATATGAATTTTTGAATAAATGAATCTGAATCTAAAAATAAACAAAAATCATGAAAATACGCCATGAGACTACCCTGGCTATACATGATGTTCAATAAACCAGGGTTACTTTCAGGTCGCCAAAAAAGAAGAGAACTAAAGGTTCTAGTGCCCTTTTTAAGAATAAAAAGTGATTAGAGGATAAGCTGGTACTGCTACTACTGCCACTACCAACTCTTCTATGATGAAGGGGGGTTCCAACTGAAAAAGGTAGTACATGTAT
The DNA here is from genome assembly GCF_032884065.1 of Artemia franciscana. Taxonomy (NCBI): domain Eukaryota; kingdom Metazoa; phylum Arthropoda; class Branchiopoda; order Anostraca; family Artemiidae; genus Artemia; species Artemia franciscana. Next base: position 4,712 of record NW_027064056.1, read on the forward strand.
ACTACTACTGCTACTACTACTACTACTACTACTACTACTACTAAATCAAAACACACTATACGTATGCAGATTGTCAAAAGGGCGTATCAGCAATGTCTCAGGAACAGCTTAGTATCAAGTTGAAATTTACCAGGCATGCTGTAATGGATGTTGATCTAACCAAAGAAACTATGTGCGTGCTTTTACTACTACTTCTATAGCTACTACAATTACTATTGTCACTACTACTACTTTCAAAGCTCAGGGTATTAAGGTGAAAATTTCCGGGAATCTCAAAGGTATGTTGAACTAGGTAAAAATACACTTCGTTCATGCGGTTTATCAAAGAGGTGTATCGGCATTACCCCAGCAACACCTTATGATGTTAAGCTATTTTCAGGCTTATTAATATTACTATTATTATCGCTATTACTTCTACTATTAATGCTGTTACTTCGAATTAAATCAAAATGGTCTAAGTGCATCTAGGTTGTCAAAGTGGCACATGTGAGGGTATTTTAGGGCTGGAATAGGGTGTAAATTAGAAACTTTCAGGGGAAGTTTATGTTGCTATAAGCTACACCAAAAAGGATTATGCACATACTGGTTATCAAAAGGATGTATCAAAAATAATTCTGGAACAGTTAAGGGTATTAAGTTGAAAAACTCAGGGCTAGTACTACTACTACTGCTACTAGTGCTTCTACTACTATTGAACTAAATCAAAAGGGTTTAAGTACATCAAGGTGGTCAAAGTGGCGTAGATACAACAAGATAGAAACAGAATAGGGTATTAAGTTTCATTTTTCAGTCAAAGTTGAGGGAGCTGTAAAACTAAATCAAAAGGTACTGGGTGCATCCAGATTGTCAAAAGGGCACATATGCAATATCCAAGGAACAGCTAGGGGTGTTACACTGGAACTTTCAGAGAATGTTATTGGGGCTGATAATATAAATCAAAACAAACTATGTCTATCCAAGTTTGTCATAAGGGTGTATTTGCGTTTCTGTATCAAGTTGAGACATTCATGACATGTCGAGGGGAATATTTAACTAAATATGGAGTTAGAAGGGCGTATCTGCAATATTTCTAGAATTGCAGAGTGCATTAAGGAAAAATTTTCAGCGGACAGAGTATATTGAACCAACAACAAAATCAAAAACGAACTATACTAGAGCTACTTCAACTTTTTACTGTTATGACTGTTTTTACTGCTTGCATTTATGACTATTCGGATCTACAAATACATGCGACTTCGACTACTTGCAACTGCGGTTCCAACTACTTGTGACTGTGGCTGGCCTAGCAACAACCACTTGCGTCTGCTACTGTGAACCACGACTGTTATTACATGCAACTACTTCCAACTGTAACTACTTGCAACTGCTACTACAAAAACTAAATCAAAAGAGTTAAAGTACATCCAGGTAGTCAAAATGGCACAAATCCAATATATCAGGAAAGGAAAACTGTATTAACTTGAAACTTTCACGGAAATTTGGGGTGATGTAAAACTGAATCAAAGTAAACTATGTGTACCAAAGTTATACCACTGAGTTAAAATTTTCTGGGTATATTGAATGGGAAACTAAACTAAATCAAAATGCATTATGTGCATCCAAGGTCGTCAAAAGGGTGTATCTTCAATATTTTATGAAAGGTTAAGGGAATAAATTAAAACTTCCAGGGAATGTGCAGGTGAATGGTTGATTTATATTTTTTTTTTTTGCTCAAGGTTGCAACATGCTGGGGGCTAGAATTCCATCAGCCCTATAGAGCCCAAGAGATTATGCATATTTTCAACCGATGTATTAGAATATTTTTTCTTTTTTTGATGAAATAAAAACATACATTTCAACATCAAGATTATTTTCAGCAAAGTACAAATTACGTTCAGGTCTTTTGAAGACACCGGGAGCGTTAACCTTACTCCTCTTTGTAGTAGTTTCTGCTTGTTCTGAGTTTGACTTGATTATTTACTGTAATTCTTCTCATTATGGGTTTCATTTGTTTATCAATAGTGATTTATGGTAGTCTTTAGCCTGAAAAATTATTTGGTTTTGTTTCTGCTCATCTTAGGTTTAATGTAACTCTTTACTTTTCTTTGAAACCTTCTTTTGTGGACAGTTTTCATTAAGTAATAAAAGAAAAGCGGTGACCGATGTATTTCTTTATAACAAAATACAGAACCAAACTGAAAATTATCTTTGTCATCAATGACAGCGGTAAGGGAGGCAGGCTTCAGCCTTTCAGGGGCTCCTAGGCTGTATTGGTTTCAGCTTGACACATAGCCTGAGCTATGTATCAAGCTGCATCCGATTTGTCAATACTTATGAGCGACTGTGAAAAAGAACAAATTACTCGAGCTCAGCACCTTATCAAAGGAGAGCTTTAATTGGACATGGACCCCCTCAAGGAAACACCCAGAAACTTAAAATAAATACTTGGATGCTAAAAAAAAAAAAAAAAAAAAATTGCATTAACTTCCCTATTTACAACCAAAATCTATTGATAAAAATAACCACTGAGAAAGTCTTCAGAAATAGATTACGTTGTACAGTTTTCACAGCCAAGGCTCTGTACAAGCAATATTGAGATGGTTTTGACTTGCTACATGGATAATTCCTCAAAAAGCTCTTAAGTTTTGCTGTTCCAAACTTGAGAGCTAAGCCTTTCTAAAAAAAAAAAAAAAAAAAAAAAAAAAAAAAAAAAAAAAAAAAAAAAAACTATTGCAATTTCAGATGTGAGAAAAACCTTCCAAAAAATCTTGTTTACAATCATCGGATTATATAAACAATCACATCATATATATATATATATATATATATATATATATATATATATATATATATATATATATATATTCAGAAAAGATTATCGAAAGAGTACCAGACTCAAAGAAAGGGACAGATACGCAATAAAAATTGCAATTTATGTCAATATTTTTCAAAATTTCTCCAATTTTAAATCCTCTCCGCCTATTTTCCTTGTGTTTGAAAAACAAGTCAACCTTTTAAAGTAGCTTCCATGTAAAGACTTAATGGTTCATCTGAGATTATAAAGACTACCTTAGTTAGATCACCAGGACCAGAAAAGCTGTAAGAAAGAAACTAACATACCAGAAAACTCAAAAAGCAAGCAAATCAATTGTCTACCGCATCTGAATCAGGCAGAACAGCCCACTGTTTAACATTTAAAGCAAAACAAAGTTCCTAACCTATTTCAAGATCTCTAAGTAACAAGACAATGCCATCAGGTACATCTTGAAGTATCTCTTTTATTTCAGGGATGTTATGACTTTGAATTTTTTCCAATGAGCTAATTCCATTTGATACTCTTTGAATTTCAGCAGTATGAGAAACATTTGTAAAATTAGTAATCTCAGTAACTTTGGTAGTTTCTTTTGTTAGCTGATCATTATAAATTTCAATTTTTTCAGCTTCAATGCTCATTTCAGGTACTTTCAAACCAACATCTGTTTCAGCATTAGCAGCAATAGCAACAGATTGTTTTGTTTCTATTTTACTCTTCTCAACACGTATTTCCTCTTCATCATCACTAGCGATTTTACTTGACAAGCAGCCACATAACAAAGACATTGTATTAGTCTTAAACAATCTGTCGTAGTCCCTGACTCATAGAAATGGAAAACTAAGGAATCCAAAAGTCAAAGTCTGAAAATGAATGCCAAATGAGGAACCAGGAATGGCAGTGACAATCAGTTAAACAAGACAAAAGAGCTCAAAACAGAAATTTGAAACCAGCATTAATTATCTTATCCTTTGAAGTAAAGTGCAGAAATACCGACCACTCCAGTCCAGCAGGTTTTTGCGTTTTAGAACTTGGAAGAGACAAGTCCTAAATCCTGTAACAAGAATATATCCTCAGTTTATTGATAAAGTTGTATGTGAATATTTTCATTAAGATAATTACTTGTAACTTTCGTTTATGGTCCTTTACTCACCCCTTCCCCTTTTTGTAGCTAAACTACTATCGTGTGTGAAACATTAAAGTCTTCAGTGTGTTTGTGATTATTTTGGAAGAGAGGGTTATATGTATCTTCTGGGCAAGTGTTTGTTATTTTTTGTTGAGCAGGAGAAGTTCTTCACAGTTCTTCAGTAAATCAAATATGTAGATTCACTAAAAATTTACAATCCCAAACAATTTCTGTAGGTAAAAAAACATGACCAGAAAATCTACTAGATAAAAAAGTAAAACCACAAATAATTATATAAAGCCTTATTTATTTTAATCCTAAAACTGTGTCAAAACTTGTGCAAATACAACCAAGAAAGTTATTACAGCTAATATGTTTATCAATTTAGGTGTGTAATTCAGTAAGAAACAATTTTTTTAACTGAAAGTAAGGAGCAGCATTAAAACTTAAAACGAATAAAAATTCCTCCGTATATGAAAGTTTGACTCTTTCTCTCAACTCTACTTTTTAAAACAGTAAAAGACTTTCATGTAAAGAGCAGGGCGTTGAGGAGGGAACGACCCCTTTCATCTACAGAGTAATTTCTGTTCGTTTTAAGTTTTAATGTCGCTCCTTACTTTCAGTTAAAAACAATTGTTTTTTTATATTTATTTTCTGGACGTTTATGAATTAATATATGTTTTGATTTTGGCTCTGCACACACGAATAATTAACATGAAATTGCATATTCATTAATTTTTTTTGGCTACATTGCTGTCTCTTAGTTTTGATAGGACGATTTTGAGGAAAAAGGGTGGGGGAGGAGGCCTAGGTGCCCTCCAATCTTTTGGTTACTTAAAAAGGCAGCTAGAACTTTTAATTACGAACATTTTTATTAGTAAAAAATATACGTAATTTACGAATTAACTTACATAACTAATTTCTATATTCGTATATTTTTATTACGTATATGAGGGGGTATGCCTCCTCGTTAATGCCTCGCTCTTTCCACTAGAGCTCAAAATTTTATCCCAATTCTTTAAGAATGACCCTTGAACCACAAAGGCCATAGAAGAAATAGTCGAAATTACTAAAAATACTTTAGAGTAAAGAGCGAAGTATTTAGGAGGTGATGAACCCCTCATATGCATAATAATTTCTGTTCATTTTAAGTCTTAATTCATTGTTTTAAATAATGCTAGAAAATCCTGTGCCCCCTTCATGGAAATTCTCTTCCTACTTGAAAAATTCCTCCATGAAAAGATCCCCCACGTTCTCCCTCTCCTCAACCCCCCCCCCAAAAAAAAATGAAAATGTATGTACACTTACCAATAGCCATTATTATATGTAAACACTGGTCAAAGTTTGTAACTTCAAGCCCCTCTCCTGGGAACTGTAAGGGAGTAAGTTGTCCCCAAAGACATAGTTATTCAGTTTCTCGACTATGTGGAACAAAACGGCTATCTCAAAATTTTGATCTGTTAACTTTGGGGAAAAAATGAGCATTCAGGGGGCTTAGGCGCCTCCAATTTTTTGTCACTTAAAAAGGGAACTAGAACTTTTAATTTCCGTTAGAATGAGCCCTTTTGCGAAATTCTAGGACCACTGGGTTGATACAATCACCCCTGGGAAAAAAACAAATAAACACACACCCGTGATCAGTCTCCTGGCAAAAAATACGAAAATCCACATTTTTGTAGATAGGAGCTTGAAACTTCTACAGCAGGATTCTCTGGTATGCTGAATGTGATGGTGTGATTTTTGTTAAGATTCTCTGACTTTTAGGGGGTGTTTCCCCCTATTTTCCAAAATAAGGCAAATTTTCTCAGGCTCGTAACTTTTGAAGGGTAAGAATAAATTTGATGAAACTTGTATATTTAAAATCAGCATAAAAATCTGATTCTTTTGATGTATCTATGAACATCAGAATTTCGTTTTTTAGAGTTTCGTTTACTATTGAGCTAAGTTGCTCCTTACTACAGTTTCTTACCACTAACTGCTTGATAGAGAAGAGCGAGTCTTAAGAAAAAGAAAATTAGAACTGCAGAAACTTGCTTGTTTTCTGAGTTACATAACAATGAAACCACTAGAAATATTCCAGTGGGAAGACAGAGCAATTTTTGTAGGAGGAGTCTGAAAACAATTGTTAAAAAAACATAAACTTTTCCCACAAATATTACAAAAGTTAATTGGTTTTTGTTTATTTTTAGTCTTTTAGGGGTATAAAGGTGGTCATTTCTCCACTTCTGTGAGAGCCCTTACTACCCACTAAAGAAATATATTTAATGGCTTAGTAAAAAGGGGTATCATTACACCTGTTCCAATTTTGCTAGCAAATTTGACAAAATTTGCATGACCTTCAAGCAAATACAAGTGTGTTTATTATGCAATTTCTTCATTATAGTCTATTCTGTGACATATCCATGGTTCAATTTTGATTCTATATTATTCTCTATAGAAAAATATGGATATAAGGGTATCAGTCCAGCAGCATACCACTTATCTGATTAGAAAATGCTCTACAATACTAAGCAAATGTTTCATTGTTATAAAGTAGCATTAATAGCATATTCAGTCTTGGTTTTGTTTGGCACTAGAAGGTTATATGGTTGCATCTACTGATACAACCATGGTGGAGGCTATAAACAATGGATAAAGGGTTTTCCGCCAAGGTAAATTTTCTTCTTGGTTAAGGATTTTCAGCCAATAGCATGGCCTATGTGAAGTATTATAGCATCCATGTTTGTTTGTTTTTACCTAGCCATTTTGTATGGAAAGAGTGGTTGTGAAAATTTCACAAAAGTCTCTTTCAATCAGAAATCAGAAGGTCTATTGTACTTTTTAGTAGTTGGAAGTTATTTAAGGGCAACCAGCCATGTCTAGCGTTCTTTCTAGCCAATCTGAACACCCAGAAGTTACCACCAATAGCCTTAATAAGTTCCTTACCTCCATTGTCCAAAGCCATCCAGTATTGTTTTACCAGTTACCAATTAATGACTTTCCCATTCTTGACCCTTTATTTCTCCTTTGGAGATCATAAGAAGAATAGGGAGACTAATAAAACAGTGTCTGTTGACAAGAAATCCCTTTCCCATGATTAGTGCCTTTAGCAATTTCTTTTCAATGCCGTTCTATGTCCTTTTCAATGAGATTACTTACTATGGGTAGTTTCCAAAAACAGGAAAGCAGGCAATCACAGCCCTCTTCAAAAAGAAAGATGGAAAACCTGCTTTAAAAGGTGATAACCCTATTTCTCTCACTCCTTTATTCTGAAAACTATATGAAAGAATCCTTGCAGACTGGTTTAAAAAACAAATCCAACCTTTTACAAACTACAGGCAATTTGGAAACCTCAAAACCACTTCACCTGTTATCTTGCTCATGTTGGTAATACCATTCGAAGAAACTTTTGAAAAGCTAATGCATGATTCAATTCAATCTCCATTGATCTCCAAATAGCATTAAATCTTGTTAGTCACAATATATCAGATAAAAGAAGTAAAAATAACTTGTCAGTGAATTCCCCTAGTGAAATTTGTTACCTCGTTCTTATCAATGCAATCACAAGTAGTTAAATATCTGAATCATTATTCCAATCATGTCCCTCTCCACAATGGAGTACCATGAGGTGTCTTAGACTCCCCTCTTTTCTCAGTTATGATTAACAGCCTGGCTAAGGAATTTCCTGACAGACAAAAATTGGTCAATAGCCTTAAGACCATTGAAACTTACCACAGAAATTTAGTGAGCAACCCTATAAGCACCCTCAATGATATTGCACAAGATGCCTTGACATTGGTCATGAGAGTAAACCCCTCTAAATCAATGATTATGCCAATTTATTTCCTTAAACCTCCACAGCATTTTCTTAACCTATTCCTTGTGAAATTTCTATGTCATGCTTTAAATTACTTAATGTCATGATTTCTTCAAATTTAAAGTAGAGTATCCATGTTACAAATACCATACCATCTGTAAAGCTAATTCATCTATCTCTCTCCTTCAGCTTCTAAACAAATTTGGTATCCCCTATCCTTTGAGGAATTATACTTCCTTTGTCTGCCCATATCTTGAATGTGTTTATCTAGTTTTGCACCCTGGCATCTCCAGGGGAGGGTTAAATAAAATGAAATTGATTCAAAAAGAGCCCTGTGAGAAAAGGTACAGTACTCTTTACTCTTTCCTTCTAAAGAAAGCTGGGTTTAAAACACTTGAGCACAGGAAAGGCATGTTTTGCCTCTGTTTTAAAAAAATATAACAACAGACCCTTACAAGAACACATTTTCCCAAAAAGACACTGTCCACCCAGATTTCACCTTCATCAGGCTGTTTCTATGCCTGCCCCTTCCTTGTCTCCTTTTTGACAATGCAGCTCTAAATGTGAAAAATCTTTGTCCCCTTTAATACAAAAAAAGAAAAAAAGAATCCTACTAGTTTCCCCTTTTTAGTAATTGGTACTGGGGCTGCCCAAGTTTTAAATGTGTTCATTTTATTTGACCCACCCCCTCTTTTAATGTCCTGTTTTTTAAATTATATTTAAATTTTTTATTTTATAGAGTTTTACTGGTTTTTATCTATATGTTATGACCAACCTCAGTTTAATTATTGACTAACACATGAGGCATTCTTTTGCCTGTCTTTTAGTTTTTGTGTCTTTTTACAATTTCCTTGCCATGTCTTTATTTATTGACCCCATCCAAATTCATCCCTTTGGGGCTTGTGATAGCAGTCTTTGTCAAAAAATATCTTATATTACCCCTACCCATTAAGCCCGTATGACAGTTAATGGTATTAAGTTGAAACTTTCAGGGAATGTGAAGGGGGATGACAGATAATATCAACAGACATTATGTGCATTCAGGTTGTGTATCTCAGGAATATGTAAAAGTATCAAATTAAAACTTTCAGTAGATAGGTGATTGGAAACCTACAGTCAAGGTTTCTTGGCAATAACAATGTTGATGGTGAACTATTTATTCTAATTTGATGTTGTGTTTTTGGTGTTTCAGGATTTTTTTTATATATATAATCACAATTTACTGTTCAGATGAATCTATACAAAAGCTAACATTTCCCATTAAGTGTTATTGTAAATGAGAAAATTTTATCACTGGACAGTTTCTTAGAAAGAATTGTTTCTTAATTGTCTACTATTGTCAGTGGGTGGAGGGCTAGCTGGATCTACTGCTAATTCCTTTTTGGAAGGATTTCCTAGTGACAATGTAAATTGCACCATAACTAGAGCTGTACACTAGATACTCCTGTTGGGGAGCTGAAGGAGACCTGATGAGTAACACAATTGAAGCTTATATATAAAAAGGTAAACATGCAGTTTCAATGTAATTAAGCTAGGATGAATGCAAATTTGTCACTCAAAGCCTTTTTTATGCTCTTTCTTTCATTATTTGATAATTTCTTCAGGTGATAATTCCATTTTGGTACCCATAAAGGGATAAAAGATTTTAAAACAGCCCACAGGAACCACAAGTTTAAAAATGTTTCTTTAAAAAAGGCTAGTGAAAAAAAAACTTCCATTTTTTAGCTGATTCAGGTAATTATTCAATAGTAATTATTATTTTTAATAGTTTTAATAATAAAATGTTATTATGAAAACATATTTATAGAAATTTTAAAGAGTAAGAAAACCCTCAAAAATGATGTCATTTTGAGGTGTTTCAGGCTCTTTCTAAGAACTAAGTTAGGTTTTAGCCCTAGGCCTATTACAGGCTCAAAATGCAATTTCCCAGAAGCAATTATTGAATTATGAAAAAGTGTCAATTGATGTATTCATGAAAAAGTGTCAATTGATGTATTCACTTTTATCCTAGATAAAGTATGTTAAAAACTGCACATTAGCCAATTAAAGAAACTTGACAATTCAAGAACCTCATTTAGTAGCCTAAAAGTATCCTAGTTATTATTCCTGAGCACTTATCTTCTCACCAAATATTTTCAGTTTGACCAAATGAAAGCATTCAAGGAATAAAAAATCAAACCATTCTAATAAAGCATAAATTTGCTGTTTGCAACATAATTGAGCTAGTATGAAAGTGAAAACATCATTTAATTCCTTTTCATATGTTGTTTCATAGTTCAATAATCATTACTGGAACAAATATCAGTTTGAGCTCTTAATAGGGCCCCAAAATGCAAAACAATCTATAGTTGCCAAAAGTTTCAAAATATGTTTAAAAAAAATTGGTTAATGAGAAAAAAATGCCACTTGCAAATGATTCAGGAATGGTAACAGATGACATTTTACTGTTTAGACTAGGGAAAATAACAATTACCATTCCTGAATCTACAAATGACTACAAATGAGCTATAAATGACAGTTTTCTTCACTAGTCATTAAAAATCAAACATAATCTTACACTTTTGGTGGCTTTGTGCTGTTTTGAGCCCTTCAAGGGCTAAAAACAATTTACCCAAGAGGTAACTACTGAGCTATGAAAGAACACAAAAAAGGAACTAAGTGATACTTTCACTTTAGGCCTAGCTATATTATATTGTAAAGACAAATTCACCCAATGAAGGAATGGTAAATATCTAGATTAACAGAGTATTCAGATAGGCTAAGCTATAACACAAACTCTCCTCTAGAATCAGTATTTCATCTAGAATTCAAATATGATATTTGTTTCCATTGCAAATTCACTTTTAAGCCATTTACTTACTTCAAAGATGATTCCTTTTTATCTTATGGCTTATAAACCTGCATTAGCATCAATCTTGTTAAAACCAGTTTAGCCTACCTACAAATTGAATCAATTTGACAGAATTGAGAATCAATAAATGCATGAAAAATATGTAATATGGGCTATAGCCATTGTTGGGTAGGGCTAGAGAGGGAATGTTAGGTAATATCAATTTGCATTTGTAGGGCTGATATGATTGTTACTTCAGGCCAAGAAATTGCATTTATGTGATCTATTAAATTAAACCTTACTATATGAGAATCTTTGTAGTTTCAGGTGTGACTCCTAGGTAGTTTTTTTATATGTAATGAGGGATTGCTGAGTGTGGCATTTCCATACTCTTTGAATATGGCACAACACAAGTATTCATGTGACATTGAGATCATAAGTTAGGCTATGCCTAAATGGAAATATATGGCCCTGTGTGGTCATGGTCCTATGGATCAGCTAGCACACACAAAGTGCTGTCATTGATCTCACATTTAAAAATAAACATTCAAATTATTATTTCAATTTATTTTGATTTTCTGCAGTCCTCTAAGGGACAGCAAGGAATTTAACTTTTCAGTCAAAACTTGTGGCCTAGGCTCAGCAATGAAAAGCTTAACTCACAAAAAAAGGAAGCCATTTTACATATCAGATTAGCAAAGAGGTTTAAATTTTAAGAGAAAACTATATTTATTAACAGACTAGATAAATAAAAAGACCTGGCACTCCCAAGAAGAGAACTTGTATATTCTATTTCTTCGGTTTGGCTTTGTACACGGCCGCGTTTTCTGGCAGCCTGCTAACTAGCCCCGTGTTCGTTTACTTCTCGAATGGGATTTTTACTTATCGGGGTTTAACCCCTAAAAGATAGCAACAAATACTTAAGTTGCGTTCGAATCACATTCCAAGTTGACTGAAACCAGCATTCTGACGTTTTATTTGTGATTCCGAGTTAACTTTTAGCGTTCGATTTGTAAAAGTTGACTGAAAGTTAATGAAAAGTTGACTTTTAACAACTTTTACATTTTGTACGTTCGTCTCAAGTTAACTCGGAAAGAGGGCAAAAGTTTCAATTATAGGTAATCATGGAGTATGTGTTCAGATGGATCCAGGATGAAGGCACCACTTTTGTGTACCAGTATGGTGAGTTATTGAGCCAGATTTTTGTTGTTGGGTAGGTTGCACTAAAATAGACTTAAAAACTATGTTATTACTCTAGTTAAAACTGGCTTTTTTCTTGTGTGGGTGGGTGGGTTTTTTTCTTTTACTGGGTGGGGGGATAGGTAGATAATAAAATGGTTAAGAAAAGACTTATAAAGTTATTACAATATTAGTTAAAGTTACTGCAAAGCTACTTGAGCAATTATTTCAGAGCTGGGTATCCTAATACAATTTGTGTGGCCAGAAGTTTAATTGTTAGATTGCAAATTGTGATTTTCATTTGTCTTCTTTTAGTCATTCCATTCAAGATGCCTTGGATATTTTTTTTTTATTGTGATGGATTGTCTTAATGCTCTGAAAAGGTAAAATATTTCAATTGCATAGGATAGGTATTTTCCAGTAGGTTAATCAATTTAAAGTCCTAGATTAGCAAGGGAAGCGTTTAGTTCACTAAAAAATCACTTATATACAGTGATTTTTTAAAATCACTGTATAATTGGAGTTCTTTGAACTCCAATTATACAGCCCTGTTTTTGGCCCCCTTTAGCCTGTATCCAGTTCCTGATTGCCATCTAGTCCAAATTGCATTTTTTCTGTTACACATTTCTTGTCAATATTGCTAAGGGGTCATACTTAAGCACTAGAGAAGTATGCAGCTCTGCTTTACTTTAGCACCAACCCTCCTAATATGGAAATCTAAGGCTGAAATTGCATATTTCCTATTGATTCTGCCAATGTATACCTCAACCATAGTACCTGATAATTGAAGCAACTGTGGCAAAACAAGAACTGGAAAAATAAGTAGGCTAAAAGGTGGCAAAATACATTTAAAATATATAATTTGGGCTATATATTAGCAAATTAGGCAGGTCGGGAGTAAATTTTTTGTTTTTTTCATATTTTGACTTAAAAATAAAGTGAATATACTACTTGATGCCTTTTTGTATGTTCTTTACAGATATAATTGCTTATGTATATATATATAATATAATAATATAAGATATATAATTGATATAATATACAGATATAATTGCTTATGGGTGTGTTCCAGCTGATGGTTTTTCAGTAACTGCAGTTACTGCATGGTAACTGCCCATTTTTAACTGCAGTAGAGCCAGTGGGAACAGCACAGTAACCTGACTAGCAGTAGCATCATTTTCAAATTAAATAACATGTTCAATTTTAAGGGATAGTTTAATGCTGATTAGTATATTTTTTTTTAATTCCTGCTGTTTCAGAGCATTTAGAGAGGTTCTAAGCCAACCATGGGCATTTGGCTGTCACAAATGATTTTGCTCAAATGAGTTGGTGAAAAATAAATAGAAAATATAAATTTTCTCTTTTTTTTATTATTTCAAGACTAGAATATCACAAAGCTGAGCATTCACATAGCTTGATTGTATTTTAAGCAAATACAATCCCTGATGGAGTTTTGTTGATACCTGTCTTAAATTGATTTGTCTAAATAAAATGGGCCTATAGCATTTATAGGACAGTAGTGGGGCAACTATAGCAATTTTTTTTTCAATTTTCCATTTTTTTTCAAATAATTATTGTTCTCTAGTCAAATTTGTGTTCCTTGCTAAGTGGTAGGCGCTTTGGGTTGGAACGCTTTGTCCAAGGTGTATAGGTTTAATTCCTGGCATTGCCAGTTTATTTGGTTTTGGATAGGGGTTGGTGATATGACTAACCTCAGCTAGAATTGGCCAAACTTTAAATGAGTACAGATGGAAATCTAGGGACAGTAAGGAGGAAGGGCATGCAAGAGCATAGGCTGGCTGGTCCTTAGCTTCCTATTGCACTACCTGGCTAAAGGACCACCAGGTCCTTTACTGGCCTACTGACTTAGCCATAGAAACTTTCTTTCAAACCCATTAAATATAAGTAGAAATGAAGAATACCAGTGTGATGGTCCTTCCATTTCCCTGAAATGTGGATGTATGGACAATTTTGTGGGTCATGAGAGATAGCTTGTGAATGTAATGGGGGTGAATGTTCTGCAAGATTTAAAAATTTATGACAGTTGCTCAGGTTGGCAACTGAACACAGAAGTATAATTTTGTTATTTGTTTTTCTTTGTGACTATTATGCTTATTTAATGTCAAGTATTATAAAGTTAATCTCCTTTATTTTGTTTTTAATTGCCATGGCCCTAGGGCTTAAATACAATAAAACCTACTTATATCCATTGATTTTCTTTAAATAGATAGGAGTTCTGTGTGTCCTAGCTTCAGTAAATTTAAATGTAATTGTGAGACCAGGGATTACAAAGTAGGTGAAAACTTGCAAATGGACCTCTGGTATCAATAAAAATTTGTAAGAAATGGATATCAATTTAAAGATTAAAAAAAAAAACTGTTAGAAAACAAAGAAGACTAATGAATAAACAAAAGTATCCCTTTACAACCATTTAATGAATTGTCACAAATATTGGTCACCCTTAAGATTGAAATGAACAAAGCTTCAATTATGAATCCATTTTCCTTTAAACAGACTGAAGGGGCAAACCTCCAAGCTTTGACAAATTCAATCTCACTTTTGGGCAATCTCACCTTTCCTTTTCAAAGGAAACTTTCTTTGGATGTTTCCAATCCAACTAAAAACAACAGGGACAGCATCAGGTACAAGTGATCTTCTACTTAGCCTACATACCAAAGGGAAAAGCATGCATCTCTATACTATAATTTACCTCCAACCTGCCTAATGTGCAAATATATAGCCAAAATTATGTAGTTCCAATGTATTCTGTCACCTGTTACCTTTCCTGCCATTCTTGCTTTGTTGCAATTGCTTCAATTAACAGGGAGTTAAAGGTTGAGGGATAGATTGGCAGAATCAACAGGTAACATGTAACTTCAGCTATATATTTCTATATTAGGAGGGTTGGGGGTAAAGTAGAGCAGGACTGCATGTAAAATTATGTAAGCTATAATTATTGTGCAATTATAAAAATCGGTTTTCTTAACATATTTTTCTCTAGGCCTACAGGTCCTTTCTTTGGTTTATGCCACATCAAACATTGTATTCCCAGAGAAAAATAAGTAGCAACAAGCTATATATATACAAGCACATATTATTTATCAATGAGGACTCTAGTGCTTATCTGTGACCCCTCAGTAATATTGACAAGAAATGAGCAACAGACAAAATGAAATTTAAATGGCTATCAGAAACTGGATACAGGCTTAAGGGGGGTAAAAAAAACAGGGCTGTATAATTGAAGTTCAAAAATAGGTGGTGAGTTTTTAGTGGAATAAATACTTCCCTAGCAAATTTCAACTATAGGTCATGAAAGGAGATTAATGTGAAGCTTGATCATTTTTAAACAATAATATGCACATAAAGAAAGAGAGTATAGCCTAGAGGGTTGTATACTCAACCATGCAGCTTGCCAAGACAATTTTAAGCTCCCATTATAAACTATGCACTCATAGCAGCAAATAGCAGCTACATCAGGCTAAAGGACCAATTACTACAACTTATCTTGAGGTTTTTGTGCAAGTCAACATGGGATTTGTGTTTTATTTTGGTGAGAATAGAAAAAGCATAAAAGGCGTTTCTGACTTAAATTCCATACTTTACTCATTGTCAGACCTTTTGCCACTGTTGAAGAAGCAGTAAGCAAATTCAAGTGTTTTGGCTCCCTAGGTAGGCTAGTTTGCTTTATACAGGCATTTTAGCTAATATCTTACCTCATAATGGCAATTTTAAAAAGCATTTTTTTTTGCTCCTGTATAATTAGAGCATATCTAAAATTTGAAGGATGTTTTTTACCAGACAGATAAAAGGTAAAATTCTAGTTGAGTTACTTCTTGCTATCTCAGAAAGAAGTTAGGTTAGGAAAATGAAACTTTCAGGGATGGGTCTATAGGCCAAAGTATATCCTGGGAAGGTATTTTAAAGTACCCACCTCCACTTCTTCTCCCTCTAGAGAGCCCTAAAATTTGACTCCATGACAGGTCTGTACCTATTGAAATTTTGACAAAACAACATTTTACCTTAATTTTCAGGTACCATTTGCTTTTTCTCTGCCTTTAGTTCTGAAAATTCAATTCCTTTTATTTGAGTAGAATTCTGAGCCATATAAAATAAGTATATCTTTTTATACAGAAAAAAAAATCCAGGACACAGTGACAAATTCTACATCAGAATATTTAAAAAGCACTTTACCTGTAAAGCTTCCATAAATGCTTTGGTTCCTGATTTTGCAATGGTGCCCAAGTTGTTCACCAAATCTGCCTTTGTCATACCAACACCAGTATCACAAATTGTGAGTGTCTTAGCCTCTTTATCAGGAATAATTTTGATGTACAGCTCCTTTCCACTGTCCAATTTGGATGGGTCGGTTAGAGATTCATAACGGATTTTATCCAGTGCATCAGATGAGTTGGAAATCAGTTCTCTCAGAAAAATTTCTTTATTTGAATAGAAGGTGTTGATGATAAATGACATCAGCTGAGCAATCTCAGCTTGAAATGCAAAAACTTCTACATCTGACATCTAAAAGAGAATAAATGAGAAAACCAAGTCCAGAAACAAAAACACAACTGAAAAGGTTTTAGAGGATAGAAAGGAAGGATTTAAAGTGTAATTCACAATTTTTGTTGATATTCAGGGGCTACCTTATTTTATGTGCTTGTCTCTCAATAACAGAAAAAAAATAAGCTAACCACATACCACAGGCCAGCTTGTCCGTAAGTGTAGGTTGTGGGGGGATAGAATACTTTTATTTGAGTAGAATTCTGAGCCATATCAACATTTTTTTTTTCAAAATTTAGGAAATGTTTTTTCATATATTTAAAACCTATAAATTGGGATTGAGCAAAGTTGTTAAGCTGAGAACAACTTTGTTGTACTTCATTTCAGCAGAAGATTTATTTTGTAAGGTTTCACTTTTATAACACAGATAGCCTATTTTTGAAGGTCATCAAGGGTCAGGGCCCTCTAGAGCAAGAATGAGTAGAGATATGTATTTTGAAATTCCTTCTCAGGACATACTTTAGCCTGTAGACCCATTCCTTAAAGTTTCATTTTCCTAACCTATCCCCTTTCAGTGATATTTCAGAGAAAATTTCAGTGATATTTATATCACTCACATATTTCTCATATTTTATATCACTTTATATTTCAGTGATATTTTTCAGAGAAAAATAATTCAAATTTTTTCTCAAAAGAAGCTTGATTTTTAAAAATAAATGTATGTTTAACAGAAAGCAACTGACATCATATGAAATCCAATAAAAAAAAAATTCATGGAGAATAAATAATATCTGCCAAATATTTAACCTATAGTGAGGTGGCATAAAAGATTATTTCTAAATTTAGAAAACCCAGTGTTATGGCAACAACAGTATGGCAAATCAACAGGAATTGTCTTTTCACAACTAAAGCCAGAGAAAAAGAAACTGATAACCCAAAATTTCAGGACCATTTAGAGGGAAAAGAAATGGAGGTAGGTACTTCAAAATACTTTCCTGGGACATACTTCAGCCTGCAGACACATCCCTGAAAGTTTCATTTTCCTAACCTAACCTCTTTCAAAGATAGTCAAAAGTAGCCAAAGTAAAATTTTGCCCCTACTTTATGTTAAAAATCCAGTTAAACAACAATCTCAATGAATACAGACTATATAACTAGGGAAAAGGGTAAAATTGTTGCAAACAGTATTACTGGCTTTCATATAAAGTGAATATACCACTTGATGCCTGTTTTAATGCTGTTTACATATATAATAATTGCTTTTACTGCAAATTCAGATTTAAACATTTTTTGGCCTCTTAAAAATGACCTAAATATGGGGTATAAAAAATCTGTAATAGATTAGAAACAAATTTGGGCTATATATTTGCACATCAGGGGGGGTGGGGGTAAAGCATAGCATATATTAAATAAGTAAACTAATCTTTGCTGTATTTTTTTATGTGTTTGTGCACATTGAATTTTAATGAGAAGAGAAATCACCAGTGCAACAGCACAAACATAAAAAAAATACACCAATGGTTAGTTTACATATTTAATATATGCTATGCTTTACCCCCACCCCCTGATGTACAAATATATAGCCTAAATTTGTTTCTAAGCTATTACAGATTTGTAATAACCCCACATATAGGTCATTTTTAAGAGGTCAAAAAGTGCTTAAATCTGAATTTGTGGTAGAAGCAATTATTATATTTGTAAAGAGGATAAAAAAGGGCAAGGAGTGGTATATTCACTTTATTTGAAAGCCAGCAATACTGTTTGCACCAATTTTACTGGGAAAAGAAGCCAATAATTTTTAGTTTTTAACTAACCTATAGGCTAATATAAAGTTACAAACCAACCTATAATTTTTAGTTTTTTCAACTAAAAATTATAGGTTGGTTTAGAAACTAGGCCTGTTAGATTTGGTAATATTAGAATAACTCACCAATGTGACAGCTGCCTTCCTGAGAATCAACGTTTTTAACAACATAAAAATTTTCTTCTCATTCCTTATTAAGCTTAGCCTATGCAAGATAGGCCTAGAACACCAAAAACCCTTTAAATCCTAAAGAATATGCATAAGATTACTTACAGGTCACTGAAAAGCTAAGATTATTTCCACTAGGCCTATTAACAATTTCCTTGTCTTTTCTTTAGACTAAACGATTTCATATTTCTAAATTTTTTGCCATTGAAGCGTTCGATTCGCAATTCTGTGTTGACTTTCTAGAGTTGCGTTCGAATCGACTCGAAAAAGTCAACTTAAAAGTTGACTTTTTTCTCTGCTGCCGTTTTATTTAGTAAAAAGTTGACCTAGAAAGTCAACACAGAATTGCGAATCGAACGCTTCAATGGCAAAAAATTTAGAAATATGAAATTGTTTAGTCTAAAGAAAAGACAAGGAAATTGTTAATAGGCCTAGTGGAAATAATCTTAGCTTTTCAGTGACCTGTAAGTAATCTTATGCATATTCCTTAGGATTTAAAGGGTTTTTGGTGTTCTAGGCCTATCTTGCATAGGCTAAGCTTAATAAGGAATGAAAAGAAAAATTTTATGTTGTTAAAAACGTTGATTCTCAGGAAGGCAGCTATCACATTGGTGAGTTATTCTAATATTACCAAATCTAACAGGCTTAGTTTCTAAACCAACCTATAATTTTTAGATGAAAAAATTTAAAATTATAGGTTGGTTTGTAACTTTATATTATAGGTTAGTTAAAAACTAAAAATTATTGGCTTCTTTTCCCAGTAAAATTGGTGCAAACAGTATTACTGGCTTTCAAATAAAGTGAATATACCACTCCATGCCCTTTTTTATCCTCTTTATAAATATAATAATTGCTTCTACCACAAATTCAGATTTAAGCACTTTTTGACCTCTTAAAAATGACCTATATGTGGGGTCATTACAAATCTGTAATGGTTTAGAAACAAATTTGGGCTATATATTTGTCCATCAAGGGGTGGGGGGTAAAGCATAGCATATATTAAATACGTAAACTAACCATTGGTGTATTTTTTTTGTGTTTGTGCTGTTGCACTGGTGATTTCTCTTCTCATTAAAATTCAATGTGCACAAACACATAAAAAAAAAATATGGCAAAGATTAGTTTTCTTATTTAATATATGCTATGCTTTACCCCCCTCCCCCCCTGATGTGCAAATATATAGCCCAAATTTGTTTCTAATCTATTACAGATTTTTTATACCCCATATTTAGGTCATTTTTAAGAGGCCAAAAATTGTTTAAATCTGAATTTGCAGTAAAAGCGATTATTATACATGTAAACAGCATTAAAACAGGCATCAAGTGGTATATTCACTTTATATGAAAGCCAGTAATACTGTTTGCACCAATTTTACCCTTTTCCCTAGTTATATAGTCTGTATTCATTGAGATTGCTGTTTAAACTAGATTTTTAACATAAAGTAGGGGCAAAATTTTACTTTGGCTACTTTTGACTATCTTTGAAAGAGGTTAGGTTAGGAAAATGAAACTTTCAGGAATGTGTCTGCAGGCTGAAGTATGTCCCAGGAAAGTATTTTGAAGTACCTACCTCCATTTCTTTTCCCTCTAAATGGTCCTGAAATTTTGGGTTATCAGTTTTTTTTTCTCTGGCTTTAGTTCTGAAAAGACAATTCCTGTTGATTTGCCATACTGTTGTTGCCATAACACTGGGTTTTCTAAATTTAGAAATAATCTTTTATGCCACCTCACTATAGGTTAAATATTTGGCAGATATTATTTATTCTCCATGAATTTTTTTTTATTGGATTTCATATGATGTCAGTTGCTTTCTGTTAAACATACATTTATTTTTAAAAATCAAGCTTCTTTTGAGAAAAAATTTGAATTATTTTTCTCTGAAAAATATCACTGAAATATAAAGTGATATAAAATATGAGAAATATATAAGTGATATAAATATCACTGAAATTTTCTCTGAAATATCACTGAAAGGGGATAGGTTAGGAAAAATGAAACTTTAAGGGATGGGTCTACAGGCTAAAGTATGTCCTGGGAAGGTATTTCAAAGTACATATCTCTACTCATTCTTGCTCTAGAGGGCCCTGACCCTTGATGACTTTCAAAAATAGGCTATCTGTGTTATAAAAGTGAAACCTTACAAAATAGATCTTCTGCTGAAATGAAGTACAACAAAGTTGTTCTCAGCTTAACAACTTTGCTCAATCCCAATTTATAAGGTTTTAAAGATATGAAAAAACATTTCCTAAATTTTGAAAAAAAAAAAATGTTGATATGGCTCAGAATTCTACTCAAATAAAAGGAATTGAATTTTCAGAACTAAAGGCAGAGAAAAAGCAAATGGTACCTGAAAATTAAGGTAAAATGTTGTTTTGTCAAAATTTCAATAGGTATAGACCTGTCATGGAGTCAAATTTTAGGGCTCTCTAGAGGGAGAAGAATTGGAGGTGGGTACTTTAAAATACCTTCCCAGGATATACTTTAGCCTATAGACCCATCCCTGAAAGTTTCATTTTCCTAACCTAACTTCTTTCTGAGATAGCAAGAAGTAACTCAACTAGAATTTTACGTTTTATCTGTCTGGTAAAAAACATCCTTCAAATTTTAGATATGCTCTAATTATACAGGGGCAAAAAAATTGCTTTTTAAAATTGCCATTATGAGGTAAGATATTAGCTAAAATGCCTGTATAAAGCAAACTAGCCTACCTAGGGAGTCAAAACACTTGAATTTGCTTGCTGCTTCTTCAACAGTGGCAAAAGGTCTGACAATGAGTAAAGTATGGAATTTAAGTCTGAAACGCCTTTTATGCTTTTTCTATTCTCACCAAAATAAAACACAAATCCCATGTTGACTTGCACAAAAACCTCAAGATAAGTTGTAGTAATTGGTCCTTTAGCCTGATGTAGCTGCTATTTCCTGCTATGAGTGCATAGTTTATAATGGGAGCTTAAAATTGTCTTGGCAAGCTGCATGGTTGAGTATACAACCCTCTAGGCTATACTCTCTTTCTTTATGTGCATATTATTGTTTAAAAATGATCAAGCTTCACATTAATCTCCTTTCATGACCTATAGTTGAAATTTGCTAGGGAAATATTTATTCCACTAAAAACTCACCACCTATTTTTGAACTTCAATTATACAACCCTGTTTTTTTTTACCCCCCTTAAGCCTGTATCCAGTTTCTGATAGCCATTTAAATTTCATTTTGTCTGTTGCTCATTTCTTGTCAATATTACTGAGGGGTCACAGATAAGCACTAGAGTCCTCATTGATAAATAATATGTGCTTGTATATATATAGCTTGTTGCTACTTATTTTTCTCTGGGAATACAATGTTTGATGTGGCATAAACCAAAGAAAGGACCTGTAGGCCTAGAGAAAAATATGTTAAGAAAACCGATTTTTATAATTGCACAATAATTATAGCTTACATAATTTTACATGCAGTCCTGCTCTACTTTACCCCCAACCCTCCTAATATAGAAATATATAGCTGAAGTTACATGTTACCTGTTGATTCTGTCAATCTATCCCTCAACCTTTAACTCCCTGTTAATTGAAGCAATTGCAACAAAGCAAGAATGGCGGAAAAGGTAACAGGTGACAGAATACATTGGAACTACATAATTTTGGCTATATATTTACACATTAGGCAGGTTGGAGGTAAATTATAGTATAAAGATGCATGTTTTCCCCTTTGGTATGTAGGCTAAGTAGAAGATCACTTGTACCTGATGCTGTCCCTGTTGTTTTTAGTTGGATTGGAAACATCCAAAGAAAGTTTCCTTTGAAAAGGAAAGGTGAGATTGCCCAAAAGTGAGATTGAATTTGTCAAAGCTTGGAGGTTTGCCCCTTCAGTCTGTTTAAAGGAAAATGGATTCATAATTGAAGCTTTGTTCATTTCAATCTTAAGGGTGACCAATATTTGTGACAATTCATTAAATGGTTGTAAAGGGATACTTTTGTTTATTCATTAGTCTTCTTTGTTTTCTAACAGTTTATTTTTAATCTTTAAATTGATATCCATTTCTTACAAATTTTTATTGATACCAGAGGTCCATTTGCAAGTTTTCACCTACTTTGTAATCCCTGGTCTCACAATTACATTTAAATTTACTGAAGCTAGGACACACAGAACTCCTATCTATTTAAAGAAAATCAATGGATATAAGTAGGTTTTATTGTATTTAAGCCCTAGGGCCATGGCAATTAAAAACAAAATAAAGGAGATTAACTTTAAAATACTTGACATTAAATAAGCATAATAGCCACAAAGAAAAACAAATAACAAAATTATACTTCTGTGTTCAGTTGCCAACCTGAGCAACTGTCATAAATTTTTAAATCTTGCAGAACATTCACCCCCATTACATTCACAAGCTATCTCTCATGACCCACAAATTTGTCCATACATCCACATTTCAGGGAAATGGAAGGACCATCACACTGGTATTCTTCATTTCTACTTATATTTAATGGGTTTGAAAGAAAGTTTCCATGGCTAAGTCAGTAGGCCAGTAAAGGACCTGGTGGTCCTTTAGCTAGGTAGTGCAATAGGAAGCTAAGGACCAGCCCGCCTATTCTCTTGCATACCCCTTCTCCTTACTGTCCCTAGATTTCCATCTGTACTCATTAAAGTTGGGCCAATTCTAGCTGAGGTTAGTCATATCACCAACCCCTATCCAAAACCAAATAAACTGGCAATGCCAGGAATTAAACCTATACACCTTGGACAAAGCGTTCCAACCCAAAGCGCCTACCACTTAGCAAGGAACACAAATTTGACCAGAGAACAATAATTATTTGAAAAAAATTGCTATAGTTGTCCCACTACTGTCCTATAAATGCTATAGGCCATTTTATTTAGACAAATCAATTTAAGACAGGTATCAACAAAACTCCATCAGGGATTGTATTTGCTTAAAATACAATCAAGCTATGTGAATGCTCAGCTTTGTGATATTCTAGTCTTGAAATAATAAAAAAAGAGAAAATTTATATTTTCTATTTATTTTTCACCAACTCATTTGAGCAAAATCATTTGTGACAGCCAAATGCCCATGGTTGGCTTAGAACCTCTCTAAATGCTCTGAAACAGCAGGAATTAAAAAAAATTATACTAATCAGCATTAAAACTGTCCCTTAAATTTGAACACGTGTATTTAATTTGAAAATGATGATACTGCTAGTCAGGTTACTGTGCTGTTCCCACTGGCTCTACTGCAGTCAAAAATGGGCAGTTACCACGCAGTAACTGCAGTTACTGAAAAACCATCAGCTGGAACACACCCATAAGCAATTATATCTGTATATTATATCAATTATATATCTTATATTATATTATTATATTATATATATATATATACATAAGCAATTATATCAATTATATCTGTAAAGAACATACAAAAAGGCATCAAGTAGTATATTCACTTTATTTTTAAGTCAAAATATGAAAAAAACAAAAAATTTAC
>NW_027064057.1:0-28440 GCF_032884065.1 Artemia franciscana
ATTTTTTTCCGAATTAACTGGTCCCCCACTCCACCCCCAGGTGGTCAAATCGGGAAAACGACTATTTCTAATTTAATCTGGTCCGGTCCCTGATGCGCTTGCCAAATTTCATCATCCTAGCTTACCTGGAAGTGCCTAAAGTAGCAAAACCAGGACCGACAGACAGACCGACAGAATTCACGATTGCTATATGTCACTTGGTTAATACCAAGTGCCATTAAAACAAAAAAAAATAATAAAACAAACAAAAAAATAAACACGCATCCGTGATCTGTCTTCTGGCAAAAAATACAAAATTCCACATTTTTATAGATAGGGGTTTGAAACTTCTACAGTAAGGTTCTCTGATACTTTGAATCTGATGATGTGATTTTCGTTAAGATTCTATGACTTTTATGGGGAGTTTTGCCCTATTTTCTGAAATAAGGCTATTTTAAGCTGAAATAACGCTATTTTATGATTTTTAGGGATGTTTTCCCTTATTTCTAAAATAAGGCAAATTTTTTCAGGCTCGTAACTTTTGATTGGTACTTTATGAAACTTCATGAAACTTATATATTTAAAATCAGCGTTAAAATGTGTTTCTTTTGATGTAACTATTGGTGTCAAAATTACAATTTGATATTGGTATAAAAAAATTATTAGTTTTTTAGAGTTTCAGTTGCTATTGAGCCGGGTTGCTCCGTACTACGGTTCGTTACCACGAACTGTTTGAAAGGTCTTATCAAACAGTTCGTGGTAACGAACTGTAGTAAGGAGTGACTCGGCTCAATAGTAACCAAAACTCTATAAAATGGAATTTTGATATCAATAGCTACATCAAAAGAATTGCATTTTAATGCTGATTTTAAATATATAAGTTTAATCAAGTTTAGTCTTACCCATCAAAAGTTAAGAGCCTGAGAAAATTTGCCTTATTTTAGAAAATAGGGGGAAACAACCCCTAAAAGTCATAGAATCTTAACGAAAATCACACCATGAGACTCAGTGTATCAGAGAATCCTGTTGTACTACAAAGTACATTGTTGTAGAATTTTGTATTTTTTGCCAGAAAGCAGATCACGGATGCGTGTTTATTTGTTTGTTTGTTTTTTGTTGTTTTTTTCCAGGGGTGATCGTATCGACCCAGGGGTCCTAGAATCTTGTGAGAGGGCTCATTCTAACTGAAATGAAAAGTTCTAGTGCCATTTTTAAGTGACTCAAAAAATTGGAGGGCACCTAGGCCCCCTCCCACGCTAATTATTTTCCAAAAGTCACCAAATCAAAATTCTAAGATAGCCATTTTATTCAGCGTAGTCAAAAAAACCTTATAACTATATTTTCGGGGACAACTTACTCCCCACAGTCCCCGTGGGAGGGGCCACAAGTTACAAACTCTGACCAGTGCTTGCATATAGTGATGGTTATTTGGAAGTGTACAGACGTTTTCAGGAGGAGTTTTAGGTTGTGGGGGGTTGATAAGAGGGGGCATGCTGGGGGAACTTTCCTTGGAGGAATCTGTCATGGGGGAAGAAAATTTTCATGAAGGGAGTGCAGGATTTTCTAGCATTATTTAAAAAAAATCAAAAAATAAATATGAACAAGTTTTTCAACTGAAAGTAAGGAGAAGCATTAAAACTTAAAACGAACAGAAATTATTACGCATATGATGGGCTCACCTCCTCCTAATACCTCGCTCTTTACGCTAAAGTATTTTTAGTAATTTCAACTATTTATTCTACGGCTTTTGTGATTCTGGGGTCATTCTTAAGAAATTGGGACAAAATTTAAGCTTTAGTGTAAAGAGCGAGGGGGTGAACCCCTTCATATACGTAACAAAAACATGAGAATACAGAAGTTCGTTCCCTAAGCTAATGTATAAGTTACGTATATCTTTTACTAATAAAAACATTCGTAAAAAATTAAAAGTTCTAGTTGCCTTTTTAAGTAAACAAAAAATCGGAGGGCAACTAGGCCTCCTTCCCCGCTTCTTTTTTCTCAAATCATTCGTCAAAACTATGAGAAGCCATTTAGCCAAAAAATAAATATGCAAATTTCATCTTAATCATTCATCTGCGGAGAGCCAAAATCAAAACATGCGTTGATTCAAAAACGTTCAGAAATTAAATTAAAAAAACAAGATTTTTTAACGGAAAGTAAGGAGCGACATTAAAACTTAAAACCAACAGAAATTACTACGTATATGAAAGGGGCTGCTTCCTCATCAACGCCCCGCTCTTTACGCTAAAGTTTTTTACTGTTTTAAAAAGTAGAGTTAAGAGAAAGAGTCAAACTTTGGCGTAAAGAGCGGGGTGTTGATGAGGAAGCAGCCCCTTTCATATAACAAGTAATTTCTGTTCGTTTTAAGTTTTAATGTCGCTCCTTTCTTTCCGTTAAAAAACTTGTTTTTTTTATATTTAATATAATATAGGCCCAACTGCTCAAGTTATTCATTCATAGGTGCATTATCGACCCTGTTTTTTTCGTTATTTTCTTTCAGCTTGGCTTTAGACAATACAAAGAGAAGTGACAAAATAGATGGAAAATGCATGATTTTGGCTATATATTTACACATTAGGGGGGGGGGAATAAAGTATTTGGACAGTATGAAGTTAGAAAACAATGATTACTTCATAATATGCAGAATAATTGTACCTAACACATTAGGCATGGAGACCCGCTATAGTTTAGCCCCCGTTCCTAATTTACGTATATGTAGCACAAATTTGTTTCTTTAGTATTATATTTTATCATACCTTGGAATATTTCATTAGGATTGAGTGCCAGAGAAACACTAGAATCATATTAGGTAGGAGCTATATCATACAGGTGTCATTGTAGATTTTTAGAATCTAATTGGAAAAACACAATTATTATAGATGTTCAGCAATTATTTATTCTTCAGCATTATATTTATGAAAGAGAAAATTTTAAGGATGCATTTTGTTTTTCAGTAGAGCGTAAATGCTGTTCTGGCTTGTAGGAGGTTTTGCGGACGGTTTTCTTACTCCTGTTTAGGGTAATTTTTGTTCGTTTTAAGTTTCAGCTAATTGTTCATTATAATTTCTCTTTAATCAGTGTTGCTCTAGGTTGAGAGCTCATCCATAAAAAGCTTTTAAAATGAGAAGGAGAACTAATGTAGTAGTAGATAAAAATGCACTAAAAAGCATTTTATAAATTTTTATTCGCAAAATACAAAACTGCAAATATTTTCTAGACATATTTTTCTTCAAGCTGTAGAAAAGATTGGTAACTAAGGCAAAGCTTAAAACCAGTTGTGTAAATTCAAAAAAGTTTGGTGGGGAAGGTAAATGTATTTTTCAATATCTAGTGGGGGGATTTGTCTTTTTTTCAATGTAAATATCAAGCAAATGCATTTCTCTGTGAAATTAACCCAAAAACCCTATCTTCCAACATCTAGAGGAGTGGAGTGAAAATTAAGCCCTCTCCCAATTCATGCCACTGTCCGAAACTGGGGTAAGGGCTGAATTGTAATATCACACACTTGATACGAGCTTTTTGTTCTTGCTTTATTCTGCTTATTGGAGTGGATAATATTACTTTCTTGCATTCCAGTCGGTATATCATAGCCTTCGATCAAGAAAAAATATGTTAGCTAATTAGATTTTACCCTCATTACATCAATTTTGCTATATATTAGCTGCTACAGACTAGGAAGAATGCAACATCACAAGTTTTCTTCCCCCTGGATTTTACTTAAAATTTGTATTAAGCTTACAATATAATATCATGGTTGCAGCAGTAGCTGCAACGTGTCTTGAAAAAGACCGTCTTGTGAGAAATAATTGCCATCTGATACTCAATTAGGAATGATAACTATTGCTTCAGTTAATCTTAAAAGTAAACGCATATTGCGAAAACAAATATATGGTGATTTCGGAAAACAGCCCAAAGCCCCTTAACAATGGCGTCAAATAAAAAAAAAAAGGGTACCGTTGAAATCAACATGGTGAGAAACCTTTCTTAGGACAATTGAAGTCTTTCGCCTTGAACACCAAGGATAATCACTTTTTTGCATGGATAGCACTGACCACTGATGAGTTTTCTTTTTTTTTTCACCATGGCTAGTGAATGACTGGAACACAATAGAGAGATGTTTAATGGCTCATTCAGGTGGAAATTAAATTTTCTAGTTCCCTTTTTAATGACCAAAAAGATTGGAGGGCAGCTAGCCTCTTCCCAAAAGGCCCTACAAGGTCATCCTATTAAAATTTGGAGATAGCCATTTTTGTTGAAAATAGTTCAAAGTCCTACAAATATGGTTTTAATGATGATGCTGCCCTCGATTGTCTCCAGGAAGGGCTCTATGTAGTATCGGGCATACCGGTATCGCGCGTATCGGTATCGCGCGTATCGGTATTGCGCAAATCGGTATCGGTAGCGGGTGTATTGGTATCATACGTCCAGTATCCGGTATACTGGTGTATGATATCGGTATCCTGTATTTTTTCAGTCATTATCTAGGCTCATTTTTAAAAGCACGCCCTGGGAAGGTATTATGGTTGCAACGGTAGCTGCAATCTATTAAAGAGCGAACTACAGCCCATAGTAACCAAAAGATAAAAAACGCGTTTAGAACGCGAATTTGGGAATGGTAACTATTATTTTGGTTCATCTTAAAAGTAAAAGTTTATTAAGAAAAGAAATTTATGGTGATCTCAAATAAAAGCCTGAAACCCCTCAAACTGGTGTCAGACCAAAATTAAAAGTGTACTATTGGAATCAGCATGGTCGGAAACATATTTTTAGGGAAATTACTGCCCCCCTTCCTGAACAACAAGAAAAATCACCTTTTTCATGGTTAGCAGTGAAGTGTTTCCCTTTTTTTTCTAACAGGGCTAGGGGGTGGTTAGAACATCATATAGAGATGTTTAATAGCTCATTCAAACGAAAATCAAATTTTCTAGTGCCCTTTTCAATTGATTAACATAATTGGATGGTAACTAGCTCCCATCTCCAAGCCCCCCCCCAAGGTCATCCAATCAAGATTTTGAGATATACATTTTGTTCAACATAATTCAAAGGTCCAGTATCTATAATATTGGTGATGACGTGACCCTGCATAGTCCCTGGGAAAAGGGCTGTACGCTGTATCGGTATCAGACATATCAAGATAACGCTTATCGGTATGGGGGTCATAGTATCGCAGGTACCGTTTAGGTAGATTTTTAGTAGCTCATATAAAAGATTTTACTCATATCTACGTCCTTTCTATAAATTTCACCATCCTTGTTTCAAGTGAAAAACTGGGGCTAGTGGGCTACCAGAACCTTTTAAGGTAACGTTTCATAGCTCATTTGAAAGGTATTGTCAAATCTATGTGGTTTCTATCAATTCTACCATCCGTAAATATAATCATGGTTGCAGAAGCAGCTGCAACCTAGTAGAGAGCGAACCACAACCCATAGTAACCAAAAGAGGAAAAACGCGTTTTGAAAAAAACTGCCTAGTGAAAAATAAATTGCATCTGACGGTGAATCAGGAATGGTAACTATTGTTTCGGTTAAACTTATAAGTAAAAAAATGACACGAAAACAAATTTACAGTGATTTTGAAAAGAGCCTGAATCTCATCAAAAATGGCGTCAGATCGAAATAAAAAGTGCACATTGGAATCAGTAGGGTTAAAAACCTTTGTTAGGACAATTACAGTCCCCAATTTTTCCACCAGGGCTAGTAAATGACCAGAACATCATAGAGAGATACTTAATGGCTCATTCAAATGACAAATATATTTTCCAGTGCCCTTTTAGGTGACCAAAAAGATTGGAGGGCAACTAGCCCCTCCTAAAGGCCCCTTCCCCCTAAAGTCATTCAACCACAATTTTGAGATAGATATTTAGTACAAAATAGTTCAAAGGTCAAATATCTTTGGTTTTGGTGATGACATGACCCTCCATAGTACCTGGGCAAAGGGCTGCACACTCTATCGGTATCGAACGCATTGGTATAATGCGTATCGTTATTGGCGTATTGGTATTGGGTGTATTGTTATCGCAGGTACCTTTTAGGTAGATTTTCAATAACTCATATAAAAGATATTGCTCAAACCTACGCCCTTCCTATAAATTCCACCATCAGCAAGTTCCAAATGTTATTAAACACGTCACTTTTGGTGCCATGTCTCAAGTAGAAAAGCTGGGGCTAGTGGGCTTCCAGGATTTTTTAGGTTGATGTTTAATAGCTTATTTGAAAGCTATACCTCACATCTACGTGACTTTTATCAATTTTACCATCCGTAAATGTGATCATGGTTGCAGCAGTAGCTGCAACCTAGTAAAGACTGCACCACAGCCTGTAGTAGCCAAACATTGAAAAACGCGTTTTGAAAAAAAAAACTTCCTAGTGAGAAAAAATTGCATCTGACTCTGAATCAGGAATGGTAACTATTATTTCGGTTAATCTTAAAAGTAAAAAATTGTTGCAAAAACAAATTTACGGTGATTTTGATTAGAGCTTGAAACCCATCAAAAATAGTGTCAGATCGAAATAAAAGTGTATCAGTGGAATTAGCAGGGTCAAAAATCTTTGACAGGACAATTACAGTCCTTCAGTTTGAATACCAAGGAAAATTACTTTTTTGCAGGGGTAGCACGGATGTGTCGACTTTTTCTGTTTTCCACCAGGACTAGCAAATGACCAGAACCTCATAGAGAGATTTCTAATTGCTCATTCAAACGGAAATTAAATTTGCTAGTGCCCATTCAAGTGACCAAAAATATTGGAGGGCAGCTAGCCTCTCTCCCTAAATGGCCTTCTCCCCCAAAAGTCATCCTATAAAATTTCTGAGATAGCCATTTTATTCAACATAGTTCAAAAGGATAATATCTTTGATTTTGATGATAATGTAACCCTCCTCTGTCCTCAGGGAAAGGGATGTACGCTATATTGGTATCTGGCATATCGATATTACGCTCATCGGTCTTGGCGCATTGTTATTGGAAGTATTTGTATGGCAGGTATCTTTTAGGTAGACTTTTAATAGCTCATATAAAAGATATTTCTTATATCTACGTTTTTCTATATATGCCACCATCCCCAAGTTCCAAATGCCACTAAAAACGGCACTTTTGGTGTCATTTCTCAGGTGGAAAAGCTGGGGCTAGTGGGCTTCCAGAACTTTTTAGAGTGACGTCTGGCTCACTTGAAAGTTGTTTCTCATGTCCACGTGATTTTTATCAATTCTATCATCCGTAAGCGTGATATTACACTAAAAATATCACTCTTTGCGTCAGTTCTTAAGTAGAAAAGCTTGGAAGTATAAAACTATATCATCATTGTAATAATTATGGTCCAAATCAATTAACTGGAGGTTTACAAGAAAACCTTTCATATGCTGCTCCTATAAGCCCCCTGAATAAGCACACAATTAGGGTACAAACACCAATATATCAAATTAGATTATTAGAGGTGTCGCTCTGTTAGTACAGCGTCGGACTTCATGTTAGAGTGTCTTGTGTTCGATTTCTGCTTGTTTTTTTTTTTTCAATAACGGCTTTGTCCCTTCTTTATGATTATTTTCAGACAATTCCTCTGTTTTTGTAAATTTAATGCACTCATTTTTTAAACCATGTCCAAGGAAGGGTATTTGTCAAGCATTCCGATTCCAAAGGGAATAAATGTTATCCAGTCCATTGATTGGAACGACATTCTTGGATGATTTAATCCATACCCAACGAATGGTGTAATTTTGTCTAAATACTGTGGGGGGGGGGGTTGAAGTTGGAGCCAATTTTTCCAAATCAAGAGAAAATGACAGAGAAATCTGAAAAACGAGCCATTTAGCAATAAAAAGGTAAAGATACACCAAAGAAAATTGACCTGTTTCAGTGGATACTTGAATAGTTTTGACGGCATTTTTGGATCTATTTCAGCTGGAGGGGGGCAAACTGGGGTCTGGCCAAAACTTAGGTTTGGGAGGGGTAGTTTTCCCCTCTCTCTAATTGTAAACTACGCCCCTGACTCCCAACCCCTTGCCACTTAGTGGCTGGAGAAGTGTAGGGAAGTGGTTCTGGAGCCACTCAAAGCTGTATATTAAAAGAAGGATTACTCATTGTTTACTTACTTATTCAAATTATTTACTTGAAAATTCCACCATAATATTCTCTCCATACGTAAGACTGTGCATCCAAAGAGGAAGAAAGACAAACGAAAACGGTTCCGTAGGAGAATTCAGGTAATTCTTCCCAAAATCTTTGAAATTAAAACAAACTTAGTTTATAATACAGTTTATCGTACCTACACAGGAAATTATCTTTTTTTGAAATTTCTATTAATTTTTAAGTAATAAGTGACTTTTCTATATAGGGACAAGTCAAATAACTCCCTAGGCCTAAAGGCACATTTCTGTTGAGCTAGTAATATTTCACACAAGCATTTCGAAACCTTTCCGCTTAGCCAACCTTTTCTATCGAAGTTACCGCCTGGAGCCACTTCCTTAAGTGCTACTAAAATTAATTTTTAAAACAAAGAATTAAAGATCTATTTCTTCTTTCTTATTTTTTTCAGAGGCAACGCTATAGCGTTGCCTTTAGAAAAGGCCCTACGACTCAAATGTTTTTGTTATTATTTATTTATTTTTCCCAGAGGCAGTTCATTTCTAAGGGGTCGTCGCATAAACTTTGGAGGGGGGCTCATTTGATTAGAAATAGGAAGTTCTAGTGCCCTTTTTAAGAATCAAAAGTAACTGGAGGACAACTAGCCCCCCCCCCTTCTTACGCCTTTTTCCTCCAAATAAATCTGATACAAATTTTGAGATGGCCATTTTGTTAAAAATACATCAAAAATCATATAAAAAATTCCTGTGTCGAAACAACCCCCCAGGACCCGGGGAGAGGCGTTGTAAGTTATTCCCCGCGGCATAGATGGTTCTTGTGGAAGGGATGCTCATATAAACTTCAGAAGGGGCTAATTTGATTGGAAATTGAAAGCCCTAATTCACCTTTTAAGAATCAAAATAGATCGGAGGGAATAGCCCCCTCGCTCTTCGTGCCCTTTTTCCTCAAACCCATCCGACAAGAACTTTTAGCATGCCATTTAAAAAAAAAATAGTTCGAAGATCATGTAACGAAAATTCGGGACAGGCGTTGTAAAAATTGCCCTCGGGGCATATATGGTTGTTATGGAAGGGATGCACATACAAACTTCAGAGATGGCTCATTTTATTGGAAATTGAAAGTTCTAGTTCAGTTTTTACGAATCAAAAGAGATCGAAGGGCAAATAGTCCTCCTCCACGCCCCTTTTCCCTCAAATACATTCGATAAAAATTTTGAGATAGCCGTTTTGCTAAAAGATACTTCAAAGTTCAGACAACAAACTCTGGCGTCGACAAAACCCCCCTGGGCCCGGGGCCATGCGTTGTAAGTTATGCCCTGGGGGTATATATGGCTCTTATAAAAGGGATACTCGTGTAAACCTTAGACACGACTCATTTAATTGGAAGTTGAAAGTTCTAGTTCACTTTTTAAGAGTCAAAAGAGATCCGGTGGCAATTAGCCCCCACACCTTTTTCCCCCCAAACCCTTCCGATAATAATTTTGAGATTACTCTTTTGTTGAAAATAGTTCAAAGGTCAGGCAAAAAAAAAAAAAAAATCAAAAAAAAATCGGGTTTCAATACAATCCCACAGGACCAGGTGTTGTAAATTATACCTCGGGGTATATATAATTCTTATGGAAGGGATGCTCGTATAAACTTCAAAGAGGGCTCATTTGAACGAAAATTTAAAGTTTTAACTCACTGGTTACGAATCAAGAGAGATCGAAGGGCAATTAATCCCCCATGCCCTTTTTCCCCCAACCCATCCGATACAAATTTTGAAATAGTGATTTTTTTTTAAAATAGTTCAAAAGTCAGATAACAAAACTTCGGTGTTGAGACACCCACCCAGGACCGGGTGAAGTCGTTGTAAGTTATTTCCATGTGGCATATATGGTTTTTATGAGAGGGTTGCTCGTGTAAACTTCAGAGAGGGCTCATTTGATTTTAAACTGAAAGTTCTAGTTTACCTTTTTAGAGTCAATTAAGATCCGAGGACAAAAAGCCTCTCCACGCCCTTTTCACCCAAGCATCCATCTGATAAAAATGTTGAGATGGTTGTATTGTTAAAAATAGTTCAAAGGTCAGATTACGCTGTCGACGCAACCCTCTAGGGCCCCGGGGCAGGCATTGTAAGTTATGCTCAGGGGGCACAAATGGTTCTTATGGAAGGGATTCTCGTCTAAACCTCAGAGAGAGCTCATTTAAACGGAAATTGAAAGTTCTAGTTCAATTTTCAAGGGTATAAAGAGATCCTAGGGCAACTAGCCCCCAGCCATTTCCCCTCAAACCTATCCGATAAAAATTTTGAGATGGCAATTTTTTAAAAATAGTTGAAACATTAGATAACAAAAACTTCTGGATTGACACTACCCTCATAGAGTCTGGGGGCAAATGTTTTAAGTTATACCCCAGAGGCGTATAAGGTTTTTACGTGAGGGGTGGTCGTATAAGCTTCAAAGGTGGCTCAATTGATTAGAAATAGAAAGTTCTAGTTCACTTTTTAAGAGTCAAAAAGATATCCGGGCGCAACTAGCCCCCTAGCCTTTTTTCCCAAATCCATCCAATGCAAATTTTGACATTTTTTTTTAAAATAGTTCAACATCAGATAACAGAAACTCCGGGCTCGACATAACCTCCCAGAGCCCAGGGGTAAGTGTTTTAAGTTATTTCCTAGTTTTTAAGTAAGGAATGGTCGTATAAACTTCGAAGGTGGTTCATTTGATTGGAAATTGAAAGTTCTAGCCACCTTTTAAGGGTCAAAAGTTGACAGAGGCCATTCACGCCTCCCCCCTGAAACAAACACCCTCTTTTCGTCAATTATATCATATGAAATATTTTGAAATATCCAGTTTGTTTGAAATAGTCCGACGATAAGATAACAAAATTTCGTTGTCAGTATACCCCCTCCCCCTAGAGCCAGGGGAAGGGTTATACCTTATACTGCGGGGGCATATAAGTTTTTTATGGAATGGGTGTTCGTATAAACTTTGGAAGGAACACAAATGATTAGAAATTGATAATTTTAGTTCACCTTTTAAAAGTCAAAAGTGATTCGATGGCGACTGGCCCTCCCATCCTCCTAACCTCCTCTCTCCAAATGCGTCCAATCAAAGTTTTATGCAACTATTACGTTCAAAATAGTCCAAAGATAATATAACAAAACTCCAGGGATACAATAGCCCCCCCCCAGAATCCGCAGGCAAGTGTTGTAAGATATTTCCTGGGGCAAATAAGGTTTTTATTCAAGAGATGGTCGTATAAACTTTAGAGGGGGCTTATTCAATTGTAAATAAAAGTTTCTAGTGCCTTTTTCAAGAGTCAAAAGTTATCAGAGGGCAACTAACCCTCCTCCTCGAGGTCCTTTTTCCCAAAAGTATCCAATCAAAGTTTTGAGATAGCAATTTTGTTCAAAACAGTTCAAAGATCAACAATACTTTCGGGGTCGAGACATCTTCCCAGAGCCAGGGGACAAGCACTGTAAGCTATATCCCTAGGGGTATAGGTTACAGTAATACTAAATATTAGGTTTGATGTGAGGGGTGGTCGTACAATTTTCAGAGATGGCTCGTTTGATTGGGAATTGAAAGTTCCAGTTATCTTTTTAGAGTCATCAAAAGTAACCAGAGGGTATCTACCCCCTCTCCCACACGCCTTTCCCTCAAATACATAAAATAAATATTTAGAGATAGCCATTTTGTTAAAATAGTCCAAAATTCAAATTGCTATAAGTCAGGGTTGAAAATCCTCCATAAAACCCAGGACAAGAATTGTAACTTCTGGAATTGGTAATTTCTTAAGAATCAAAAGTGATCAAAAAGTAACAAGCCCCCCCTCCTCTTGTACCGTTTTCTCCAAATGCATCTTATCAAAATGTTGAAATAGTCACTTTGTCCAAAATAGTCTACTATTCAAATAACTATAACTTAGGGTTTGAAAAATCTTCCCTAGCTCTCAGGGCAAGGATTGTACCTTACGTAAGTTGCCCATTATTTGAATATAAGGTTTTATAGGAGGAGCGGTCGTATTAACTTTGGAGGCGGTTCATTCGATTGGAAAATGAAATTTCTAGCACGTTTTTAATGCTCAAAAGTGATCAATGGCCAACTTGCCCACGCCCCACTTTCCCAAAGGGCATCCAGTCAAAATTTGAAGATAACTATTTAGTTCAAAATAGTTCAAAGGCCAAATGTTTATGCTTATGGGGTCGATTCCCCCCCCCCCCCCAGCCCAGAGGAAATGCCCAGGCTGTAAAAGAGCATATTTAGAACTTTTTGGGAATAGTATAAAGTTGTATTTCTTAGATCAACCTGAGGAGGCATAAAACTAAATTATACAACACTATTTGAAAAAGTTTCTCCAAACTGTTGAAAAAGTTTCTCCAACATACAAATAGCAAGCAAAACTACGGATTATTACAGAATAAAACGGAAAAGATATAAAACACAATTTTTTCCATAAAAAAGACTATGGTAATAAAAAAAAACAGAAATAATTCAGAATAAACAGAAATAAAAATGTTTTCTAGGGCTCCATTATAATTGCGCCATAAAAAAATATAAGAGCTCCAAATAAAGAGCTCCATGAAACTAAAAAAAGTAGAAAAATAGTAAAATAACCTTTCAACCGTAAAACTACCACAAATCACCAACAATAAATAAATAAAAAAGAAGGCATGGAAGGCGTTGTAAATCCTATTCGTGTTAATTTTTGCTCGTTTTGGGTTTGACTTGTTTATTTATTGTAATTTCTGTTCGTTTTGGATTTCATTTATTTATTGATGGTGATAGTAGGAATCCTTTGGTCACTTCACACCGGAAATCGCTATCCAGAGTGCGGAACCCCTTTTTTGTGTACCTCCATACCAGGAATTTTATTTCCCAAGCGTGCCAAAAGAGACATTCATAGCGCTTATACATGTTTTTTTTCTTGTTTCTAAGAGCGATAACACACATTTTCTTGTTTCTATGTCATTTTTCTTGTATTTTTGGGTATGAAGACATTTATTTTTACATTCTAAGAAATCCCTCAGTCTAGAAGATGTTTTTTTATTAAAACATGTTAATATCCACCGAATATAATTTCCTAGACAGCTCCCGAAAAGCGTTTGACTATGAATTTTTCCCAGGCTAGGAGGTATATCATGTTTATTCAAACACGGAAATATTCACCACATAGAAGTCTAGAAGTCTAACCAAACATCTCCCACTTACAATTCCAATGTGAATTCCGAGAAAAAACGTCTTTACAAAAACATGTCTAAGCCTGTTGTTTGGTACAAATAATTCCTAGGAAGAGCGTGTATACTAGTGCCCAAAGAATAAAGCTTTCTTATAGTAATTTGACTTATTAATAAGCATATAAAGTCTTTGTTCCCTTTCTTCATTGCTGCAAAGGTTTTTTTCCGATCACATTTCCCCATCCAGTACCAGAAAAGCCTTATTTCTGATCCCATTTCCCTATCCAGCACCTGGAAAGCCATTTTTCCAGTTGTATTTCCGTATCACACAGCTGAAAAACATTTTGTCGATCACATTTCCCTATCCAGCAGCTTCACAGTCTTTTTTTTGCGTCGCTATAACGGCCAAAATTTAACTTCCCAAGCTGTTTTCTAAGAGCACTCTTTACGTTAATGTTTTCTTGTATGCAAAAGTATGTCATTTGTTTGAGTTAGGAAATAAATTTTTATAGACAAATCTTTTTTTTATGAATTTTCTAACCATTTTTTCGTGAATTTCCAGACATCTGCCGAAGTCTCATCTTGGAAACTTGTCCCTCCTACATAACTTAACCCATTTCTAATTTTTTTTTTAAGCAAATTTCCTTCTTCACCTAGAAACTTATCACTGAGAAATTTTTGGGTCAATACATGCTAAGAGCTGACAAGTGATCAAAAGAACATTTCACAACATTATAGAGATATAGCCATTTCTAGTGTACCTTTCATACCAGCTTTTCAAGGGGTTACTCCCTGCATGGCGTACTCACCTTTTTTCACTCCCAACATTCCTTGTTTCGACTTCATGCATACCCTAACACAGCAATACTATTCAAAAGGTTTTATTTATTTTATTAATTCAGGACAAGTTCTTTTCTTTATATTCCTCCTAAATCGGGTTTTTACATTGGAGTACACTTCTTTTTTCACTTCCAACATTGCTTTTCGACTTTATATATACCCCAGCTCAAACCAATACCATTCAAAAGGCTTTATTTTATTCATTCAGAACAAGCTCTTTTTTCTTTAATAAAAAGTTTTTGTAAACCTGGTTTTTACATTGCCATGGGGAATGATATTTCTGGAATTCAGAGGCTTGAGCCTTTCACACTTACAACGAGCCTCTTCTTCCCTCTTTTTCAATGGATTTTTAAAGCTTAAGCTTTAAAATTTTCATTTTTGAAGCTTTTGCTTTTAATTTTTTTTATAACTCTTATGCTTTCACGATTTTTAGTTTTAATATGTTAGTTTTGAGGTTCAGTTTAAAATTTTTAAATTTAAGATTTCACTGTCAAGGTTTTAGCATTAAAGACTTACTTTTAAAGTTTAGTCTGAAGTAACAGTTTTAAAGTCTTAATGTTAAAGTTTTATTTTACAAGTTCAAATTTACACTCATTTAAAAAAAATGATAAATTTTTTTTTTCGAACAACTCAAATTCTTTTTTGACATTTCCAGACCTAGAAGAGCCCTCTGAAATCACTTTGGGGGGATTATATATTTGAAATTTGGAGGCCTAAACCTTCTACACCTAGAACGACCCTCTCCTTCCCTCTGGTTCAGGGGATTTTTAAAGAATAAGTTTCAAAATTATTTACTTTAAAACTTTCACTTTTCATATATTTTAAATTTTATTCTTTCAAGATTTCTTTTTATGTTTTAGCTTCAGTTTCAGTTTTGAACGTATTTTGAGGCTATGCAGTCAAAGTTTTAGTTTTAAAGTCTTAAGTCTTTAAAGTCTTCTAAAGTCTTACTTTTAAACAGGCAAAAAAGGCTTTGCAGCTGCTGTATATGAAAGCGTCATCGGTAAAAAAGGCATTGAAGGTGTTGGATATGGAAATGCGATGGGGAAAAAGGCTTTGCTGCTGCCGGATAGGGAAATATGATCGAAAAAAAGGCTTTTCGGGTGCTGAATAGGGAATTGCAATCGGGAAAAGCTCCTGAATAGGGAAATGTGATCGGAAAAAGCGTTTATAGTGGAAGGATAAGGGAATACGATCGTAAAAAAGGCTTTTCGGGTGCTGAATAGGGAAATGCAATCAGGAAAAGCTCCTGAATAAGGAAATGTGATCGAAAAAAGCGTTTATAGTGGCAGGATAAGGAAATGCGATCGAAGAAAATGCTTTGCAGCTCTGAAGCAAGCGAAAACAAACTTTTTGTACGTCCTTCTTTATTATTAAATCAACTTGTAATAAGACAGCTTTATTACTAGGGCACTAGTATACGCGCTCTTTCCAGGAGCTATGTTTTGGCAAACAATTAGCTTAGACATGTTTTTATAAAGAAGCTGTTTCTAGGTATTCACATAGGGTATCTGTACTATGGGAGGTGCATTATAAAGAAACTTGACGGAAGGTTAAAATTATATGTGTTTTTGTGTGTGCATGTTTGATTAAACGTGATAGACCTCCCAGCCAGAGAAAAATTCATAATCAAGCTTTGTGGGAGGCGTTTATAAAATTCTATGCGGAAATATTTACATGTTTGAATAAGCAATATCTTCTAGACTGACAGATGTCTTAGAATGTAAAAATTGATGTTTTTGTTCCCATAAATACAATAAAAATGATATAGATAAATATATATATATATATATATATATATATATATATATATATATATATATATATATATATATATATATATATATATATATATATATATATATATATATATATATATATATATATATATATATATATATACTAGCAACACCTAGTTGGTGGGGGCGCTTCGCGCTTCCCTCCAAGCCTCCCCGCGCGCGTAAGTCGTTACGTGCCATATTAGTTACGCGCCATTGTAGTTGTGTCCCTATGTCCCACCTGTGAGTATATATATTGCGGCTGATAGAAAAATAAGAAAAGAAAGCGTGCCGAGGAATCACAATATATATATATATATATATATATATATATATATATATATATATATATATATATATACTAGCTGTTGGGGTGGCGCTTCGCGCCACCCCAACAGCTAGTATATATGAATATAGATATAGATATGGCGCCCACCTGTGAATATAGATATATATATATATATATATATATATATATATATATATATATATATATATATATATATATATATATATATATATATATATATATATATATATATATATATATATATATATATATATATATATATATATATATATATATATATATATATATATATGTTTTTAACTACGTAAAACTTGCGAATATACAACATTCTTTGCTGTCCCATTGTCTGTGCATATAAATAGATTGTCAGGTTTACCGACTCTTGAACATGCAACATATAATGGTCCATGGGAAAACAATCCGTATTCAGATCTATACCTCATGATTCTAATGATTGCCCTTGAGCTTTGTTGATGGTGATTGCTAATCGACCATTCCCTGAGTCGCCATCGTCATTTATATATCCCCCTGTGCACCCCGGCGTCCCCTTTGTAGTTATGTCCCTGTGTCCCGGTCGTCATTTATATTCCCTGTGTCCCGGTCGTCATTTGTGTCCCGGTGTTCCAGTCTGTGATTTCTCTTTGAGTGTCCCGGGCGTCATTTATATTCCTTGTGTCCCGGTGTCCCGGTCGTCATTTATATCCCCCTGTGCCCCCCGGCGTCCCCATTGTAGTTGTGTCCCTGTGTCCCGGTCGTCATTTATATTCCCTGTGTCCCGGTCGTCATTTGTATCCCGGTGTCCCGGTCTGTATATACATTCGTTTTTTAGTTTTGTTTTTCTCCTTTATTTTTTTCCTTTTTTCTTTTTTTTCTTTTTTAGTTTATTTAGATTTTTAGATTTTTTAGTTTTTTTATTAGTTTTTAGTTTTTTTGTAGTTTTTACCATTTTTTTAGTTTTTTTAGTTTTTTTTTTACTTATGTCCTGGTCGTCATTTATACTCCCTGTGTCCCGGTCGTCATTTGTGTCTCGGTGCTTTGTTGATTGCTAATTTATATTATATTTATATTTATATTTTTTATATTTATTAATATTTTTTAGTTTTCTTTTTCTCTTATTTTTCAGTTTTTTCCTTTTTTTTAGTTTTTTCTTTTTTAGTTTTTAGTTTTTTTTTTGTTTTTTACCTTTTTTTAGTTTTTTTAGTTTTTTTAGTTTTTTAGCTTTTTTAGTTTTTTTATTAGTTTTTAGTTTTTTTTTAGTTTTTGCCTTTTTTTAGTTTTTTCAGTTTTTTTTAGTTTTTAGTTTTTTACCTTTTTTTAGTTTTTTTTAGTTTTTTTAGCTTTTTTAGTTTTTTTTCTTTTTAGTTTTTTTTGTAGTTTTTACCTTTTTTAGTTTTTTTTCTTCTTTTGTATTAGTGTGAAATAATTCAGACGTCATATGCGGACAAACACGACGTCACTCGACAGACAGACAGACAGACATAACCCACAAACAACTTATTTTTATATATATTTATTCATATTTTTTTAGTTTTCTTTTTCTCTTTTATTTTTCAGTTTTTTCCTTTTTTTTAATTTTTTTCTTTTTTAGTTTTTAGTTTTTTTTTTAGTTTTTTACCTTTTTTTAGTTTTTTTTAGTTTTTTTAGTTTTTTAGCTTTTTTAGTTTTTTTATTAGTTTTTATTTTTTTTGTAGTTTTTGCCTTTTTTTATTTTTTTCAGTTTTTTTTAGTTATTAGATTTTTAACTTTTTTTAGTTTTTTTTTAGTTTTTTAGCTTTTTTAGTTTTTTTTTCTTTTTAGTTTTTTTTTGTAGTTTTTACCTTTTTTAGTTTTTTTCTTCTTTTGTATTAGTGTGAAATAATTCAGACGTCATATGCGAACAAACATGACGTCACCTGATCCACAGATCCACACACAGACAACTTATTTTTATATACATAGATATATATATATATATATATATATATATATATATATATATATATATATATATATATATACTAGCTGTTGGGGTGGCGCTTCGCGCCACCCCAACACCTAGTTGGTGGGGGCGCTTCGCGCCCCCCCCCAAGCCCCCCCGCGCGCGCAAGTCGTTACGCGCCATAATAGTTACGCGCCATTGTAGTTGTGTCCCTATGTCCCACCTGTGAATATAGATATATATATATATATATATATGGTTTTAACTACGTAAAACTTGCGAATATACAACATTCATTGCTGTCCCATTGTCTTTGCATATAAATAGATTGTCAGGTTTACCGACTCTTGAACATGCAACATATAATGGTCCATGGGAAAACAATCTGTATTCAGATCTATACCTCATGATTCTAATGATTGCCCTTGAGCTTTGTTGATGGTGATTGCTAATCGACCATTCCCTGTCCCGGTGTCCCGGTCGTCATTTACATCCCCCTGTTTCCCCCGGTGTCCCCGTTGTAGTTGTGTCCCTGTGTCCCGGTCGTCATTTATATTCCCTGTGTCCCGGGTCCCGGTCATCATTTGTATCCCGGTGTCCCGGTCTGTATATACATTCGTTTTTTAGTTTTGTTTTTCTCCTTTATTTTTTTCCTTTTTTTTTCTTTTTTAGCTTATTTAGATTTTTAGATTTTTTAGTTTTTTTTATTAGTTTTTAGTTTTTATTTCTTTTTAGTTTTTTTGTCCCGGTCGTCATTTATATCCCCCTGTTTCCCCCGGTGTCCCCGTTGTAGTTGTGTCCCTGTGTCCCGGTCGTTATTTATATTCCCTGTGTCCCGGTCGTCATTTGTATCCCGGTGTACCGGTCTGTATATACATTCGTTTTTTAGTTTTGTTTTTCTCCTTTATTTTTTTCCTTTTTTTTTCTTTTTTAGTTTATTTAGATTTTTAGATTTTTTAGTTTTTTTATTAGTTTTTAGTTTTTTTTTCTTTTTAGTTTTTTTGTAGTTTTTACCTTCTTTTTAGTTTTGTTAATTTTTTTTTTTACTTGTGTCCTGGTCGTCATTTATACTCCCTGTGTCCCGGTGCTTTGTTGATTGCTAATCGAACATTCCTTTTGTCCTGGTCGCTTTCTCTTTGAGTGTCGTCATTTATTAGTTTTTTCCTTTTTTTTTTAGTTTTTTATTGGTTTTTACCTTTATTTTAGCTTATTTTTCAGTTTTTTCCTTTTTTTTAGTTTTTTTTTATTTTTTATTTTTTTTAGTTTTTTACCTTTTTTTAGTTTTTTTAGTTTTTTTAGTTTTTTAGCTTTTTTACTTTTTTTATTAGTTTTTAGTTTTTTTTTGTAGTTTTTGCCTTTTTTTAGTTTTTTCAGTTTTTTTTTTAGTTTTTTATTGGTTTTTACCTTTATAGTTTTTTTAGTTTTTTAGCTTTTTTATTTTTTTTATTAGTTTTTAGT
This sequence comes from Artemia franciscana, assembly GCF_032884065.1. NCBI lineage: Eukaryota > Metazoa > Arthropoda > Branchiopoda > Anostraca > Artemiidae > Artemia > Artemia franciscana. Next base: position 19,521 of record NW_027064057.1, read on the forward strand.
TTTTTTTGTAGTTTTTGCCTTTTTTTAGTTTTTTCAGTTTTGACGTCACCTAATCCAGTTTTTTCAGGTGACGTCACCTGACACATCCATCCACACATCCATCCATCCATCCATCCACAGACAACTTATTTTTATATATATAGATATATATATATATATATATATATGTATATATATATATATATATAAACTAACTATGTACTATATATACATATATATATATATATATATATATATATATATATATATATATATATATATATATATATATATATATATATATATATATATATATATATATATATATATATATATATATATATATATATATAACATATAATGGTCCATGGGAAAACAATCCGTATTCAGATCTATACCTCATGATTCTAATGATTGCCCATGAGCTTTGTTGATGGTGATTGCTAATCGACCATTCCCTGTGTCGCCGTCGTCATTTATATATCCCCCTGTGCCCCTGGCGTTCCCGTTGTAGTTGTGTCCCTGTGTCCCGGTCGTCATTTATATTCCCTGTGTCCCGGTCGTCATTTGTGTCCCAGTGTCCCAGTCTGTGATTTTTCTTTGAGTGTCCCGGGCGTCATTTATATTCCTTGTGTCCCGGTGTCCCGGTCGTCATTTGTGTCCCGGTCTGTATGTACATTCGTTTTTGAGTTGGTCTTTTTTTTACTATAAAAAAATAACTATAAAAAAAACTATATTTTCATAGTTTTTAGTTTTTTACCTTTTTTTAGTTTTTTTAGTTATACCTCATGATTCTAATGATTGCCCTTGAGCTTTGTTGGTGGTGATTGCTAATCGAATATTCCCCGTGTCCCCGTCGTCATTAATATATCCCCCTGTGCCCTACGGCGTCCCCGTTGTAGTTGTGTCCCTGTGTCTCGGTCGTCATTTATATTCCCTGTGTCCCGGTCGTCATTTGTATCCTGGTGTCCCGGTCTGTATATACATTCGTTTTTTAAATGGTATATGATGAAATAAATTTTTGTATTTTCCCCTCTTTTCTTTTAGTTTTTTTTCGGTTTTTACTTTTTTTTAGTTTTTTTTAGTTTTTTTATCTTTTTTCTTTTTTTTTATTTTTATTTTTTTTAGTTTTGTTTTTCTCCTTTATTTTTCATTTTTTTCCTTTTTTATTTTTTTTCTTTTTTATTTTTTTAGTTTTTTAGCTTTTTTAGTTTCTTATTAGTTTTTAGTTTTTTTTCTTTTTAGTTTTTTTGTAGTTTTTACCTTTTTTTGGTTTTTTTAGTTTTTTTTTACTTATGTCCTGGTCGTCATTTATACTCCCTGTGTCCCGGTCGTCATTTGTGTCCCGGTGCTTTATTGATGGTGATTGCTAATCGAACATTCCTTGTGTCCCAGTCGCTTTCTCTTTGAGTGTCCCGGTCGTCATTTATATTCCCTATGTGGCGGTGTCCCGGTCGTCATTTGTGTCCCGATGTCCCGGTCTGTAATTTCGTCAGTCTAAAACATGACGTCAGTCGACAAACAAACATGACGTCATTCGACAGACACACACACACACACAGACAACTTATTTATATATATATACTAGCCGTTGGGGTGGCGCTTCGCGCCACCCCAACACCTAGTTGGTGGGGGCGCTTCGCGCCCCCCCAAGCCCCCCCGCGCGCGTAAGTCGTTACGCGCCATAATAGTTACGCGCCATTGTAGTTGTGTCCCTCTGTACCACCTGTGAATATAGATATATATATATATATATATATATATATATATATATATATATATATATATATATATATATATATATATATATATGGTTTTAACTACGTAAAACTTGCGAATATACAACATTCTTTGCTGTCCCATTGTCTTTGCATATAAATAGATTGTCAGGTTTACCGACTCTTGAACATGCAACATATAATGGTCCATGGGAAAACAATCTGTATTCAGATCTATACCTCACGATTCTAATGATTGCCCTTGAGCTTTGTTGATGGTGATTGCTAATCGACCATTCCCTGTCCCGGTGTCCCGGTCGTCATTTATATCCCCCTGTTTCCCCCGGTGTCCCCGTTGTAGTTGTGTCCCTGTGTCCCGGTCGTCATTTATATTCCCTGTGTCCCGGTCGTCATTTGTATCCCGGTGTCCCGGTCTGTATATACATTCGTTTTTTAGTTTTGTTTTTCTCCTTTATTTTTTTCCTTTTTTTTTCTTTTTTAGTTTATTTAGATTTTTAGATTTTTTAGTTTTTTTATTAGTTTTTAGTTTTTTTTTCTTTTTAGTTTTTTTGTAGTTTTTACCTTCTTTTTAGTTTTGTTAGTTTTTTTTTTTACTTATGTCCTGGTCGTCATTTATACTCCCTGTGTCCCGGTGCTTTGTTGATTGCTAATCGAACATTCCTTTTGTCCTGGTCGCTTTCTCTTTGAGTGTCGTCATTTATTTTTTTCTTTTTTAGTTCTTTTAGTTTTTACCTTTTTTAGTTTTTTTTAGTTTTTTAGATGAAAATTTTTTTTAGTTTTTTCCTTTTTTTCTTTTTAGTTTTTTATTGGTTTTTACCTTTATTTTAGCTTATTTTTCAGTTTTTTCCTTTTTTTTAGTTTTTTTTTTTATTTTTTATTTTTTTTAGTTTTTTACCTTTTTTTAGTTTTTTTATTTTTTTTAGTTTTTTAGCTTTTTTACTTTTTTTATTAGTTTTTAGTTTTTTTTGTAGTTTTTGCCTTTTTTTAGTTTTTTTCAGTTTTTTTTTTAGTTTTTTATTGGTTTTTACCTTTATTTTAGCTTATTTTTCAGTTTTTTCCTTTTTTTTAGTTTTTTTTAGTTTTTAGTTTTTTTAGTTTTTTACCTTTTTTTAGTTTTTTTAGTTTTTTTAGTTTTTTAGCTTTTTTATTTTTTTATTAGTTTTTAGTTTTTTTTGTAGTTTTTGCCTTTTTTTAGTTTTTTTAGTTTTTTAGATTTTTTATTAGTTTTTAGTTTTTTTTGTAGTTTTTGCCTTTTTTTAGTTTTTTCATGGCACTTGGTATTAACCAAGTGACATATAGCAGTCGCCAATTCTGTCGGTCTGTCTGTCGGTCTGTCGGTCTGTCTGTCGGTCTGTCGGTCCCGGTTTTGCTACTTTAGGTACTTCCAGGTAAGCTAGGACGATGAAATTTGGCAAGCGTATCAGGGACCGGACCAGATTAAATTAGAAATAGTCGTTTTCCCGATTTGACCATCTGGGGGGAAGTGGGGGCCCGGTTAATTCGCAAAAAATAGAAAAAATGAAGTATTTTTAACTTATCAGCGGGTATTTGGATCTTAATGAAATTTTATGTTTGGAATGATACTGTGTCTTAGAGCTCTTATTTTTAATCCCGACCGGATCTGATGACATTGGGGGGAGTTGGAGGGGGAAAACCTAAAGTCCCGGTTTTGCTACTTTAGGCACTTCCAGGTAAGCTAGGACGATGAAATTTGGCAAGCGTATCAGAGACCGGACCAGATTGAATTAGAAATAGTCGTTTTCCCGATTTGACCATCTGGGGGGGGGGGGGAAGGGGCCGGTTAATTCGGAAAAATAGAAAAAATGAAGTATTTTTAACTTATGAGCGGGTGATTGGATCTAAATGAAATTTGATGTTTGGAATGATATTGTGTCTCAGAGCTCTTATTTTAAATCCCGACTGGGTCTGATGACATTGGGGGGAGTTGGAGGGGGGAAACCTAAAATCTTGGAAAACACAGAGTAGAGGGATCGGGATGAAACTTGATGGGAAAAATAAGCGCAAGTCCCAGATACATGATTGACATAATCGGAACTTATTTGCTCTCTTTGGGGTAGTTGGGAGGGGGGAGTAAGTCTTAAAAATTAGAAAAATGAGGTATTTTCAACTTACGAACGGGTGATCGGATCTCAATGAAATTTGATGTTTAGAAGGATATCGTGTCTTAGAGCTCTTATTTTAAATCCCGACCGGATCTGGTGATGGGGGCGGGGAGTTGGGAGGGGGAAACCTAAAACTTGGAAAACACTTAGAGTGGAGGGATCGGGATGAAACATGGTGGGAAAAATAAACACAAGTCCTAGATAGATGATTGACATAAACGGAACGGATCCGCTCTCTTTTGGGTAGTTGGGGGGGGGTTAATTCTGAAAAATTAGAAAAAATGAGGTATTTTTAACTTACGAATGGGTGATTGGATCTCCATGAAATTTGATTTTTAGAAGGACATCGTGGCTCAAAGCTCTTATTTTAGATCCTGACCGGATCTGGTGACATTGGGGGAAGTTTGGGGTGGGGAGACCTAAAATGATGGGAAACCCTTAGATTGGAAGGATTGGGATGAAACTTGGTTGGAAAAATAAGCAAAAGTCTTGCATACGTAATTTACATAATTGGAACGGATCCGCTCAATTGCGGGGGGGGGGGTAATTCTGAAAAATAAGAAAAATAACGTATTTTTAACTTACGAAGGAGTGATCGGATCTTCATGAAACTTCATATTTAGAAGGACCTCGTAACTCTGATATCTTATTTTAAATCTCAACCGGATCAAACGTAATTAGGGGGGGGGCAGTTGGGGGGACCGGAAATCTTAGAAAATACTTAGAGCGGTGAGATCAGGATGAAACTGGATGGGAAGAATAGAAACCTGTCTAAGATACGTGACTGACATAACTGGACCGGATCTGCTCTCTTTGGTGGAATTGGGAGGGGGGAGGTAATTTTGAAAATTGAGGTATTTGTAACTTACGAAAGGGTGACCAGATCTTAATGAAATTTGATATTTAGAAGGATCTTGTGCTATAAAGTTTAACTTTAGGTTCTGACCTTCTCACAAGTGCCAAATGAGCTCTTGGCTCTTGGCTCTTCCGACCTCGTCCAAATGAGCTCTTGGCTCTTCCGACCTCGTACCATATGAGCTCTCGGCTCTTCCGACCTCGTCACAAGTGCCATATGAGCTCTTAGCTCTTGTTCTTTTTAGTTTTTTTGAAGTTTTTACCTTCTTTTTAGTTTTGTTAGTTTTTTTTTTTTTACTTATGTCCTGGTCGTCATTTATACTCCCTGTGTCCCGGTGCTTTGTTGATTGCTAATCGAACATTCCTTTTGTCCTGGTCGCTTTCTCTTTGAGTGTCGTCATTTATTTTTTTCTTTTTTAGTTCTTTTAGTTTTTACCTTTTTTAGTTTTTTTTAGTTTTTTAGATGAAAATTTTTTTTAGTTTTTTTCCTTTTTTTCTTTTTAGTTTTTTATTGGTTTTTACCTTTATTTTAGCTTATTTTTCAGTTTTTTCCTTTTTTTTAGTTTTTTTTTTATTTTTTATTTTTTTTAGTTTTTTACCTTTTTTTAGTTTTTTTAGTTTTTTTTAGTTTTTTAGCTTTTTTACTTTTTTTATTAGTTTTTTAGTTTTTTTTGTAGTTTTTGCTTTTTTTTAGTTTTTTCAGTTTTTTTTTTAGTTTTTTTATTGGTTTTTACCTTTATTTTAGCTTATTTTTCAGTTTTTTCCTTTTTTTTAGTTTTTTTTTTAGTTTTTAGTTTTTTTAGTTTTTTACTTTTTTTTAGATTTTTTAGTTTTTTAGCTTTTTATTATTTTTTATTAGTTTTTAGTTTTTTTGTAGTTTTTGCCTTTTTTTAGTTTTTTTAGTTTTTTAGCTTTTTTATTAGTTTTTAGTTTTTTTTGTAGTTTTTGCCTTTTTTTAGTTTTTTTAGTTTTTTAGCTTTTTTATTTTTTTTATTAGTTTTTAGTTTTTTTTGTAGTTTTCCTTTTTTTAGTTTTTTCAGTTTTGACGTCACCTGATCCAGTTTTTTCAGGTGACGTCACCTGATCCACAGATCCACACACAGACAACTTATTTTTATATATATAGATATATATATACTAGCTGTTGGAGTGGCGCTTCGCGCCACCCCAACACCTAGTTGGTGGGGGCGCTTCGCGCCCCCCCCCCCAAGCCCCCCCGCGCGCGTAAGTCGTTACGCGCCATAATAGTTACGCGCCATTGTAGTTGTGTCCCTATGTCCCACCTGTGAATTATAGATATATATATATAATATATATTATATATATATATAATATATATATATATATATATATATATATATATATACTAGCTGTTGGGGTGGCGCTTCGCGCCACCCCAACACCTAGTTGGTGGGGGCGCTTCGCGCCCCCCCCCCCAAGCCCCCCCGCGCGCGTAAGTCGTTACGCGCCATAATAGTTACGCGCCATTGTAGTTGTGTCCCTATGTCCCACCTGTGAATATAGATAGATATATATATATTGTTTTAACTACGTAAAACTTGCGAATATACAACATTCTTTGCTGTCCCATTGTCTTTGCATATAAATAGATTGTCAGGTTTACCGACTCTTGAACATGCAACATATAATGGTCCATGGGAAAACAATCTGTATTCAGATCTATACCTCATGATTCTAATGATTGCCCTTGAGCTTTGTTGATGGTGATTGCTAATCGACCATTCCCTGTCCCGGTGTCCCGGTCGTCATTTACATCCCCCTGTTTCCCCCGGTGTCCCCGTTGTAGTTGTGTCCCTGTGTCCCGGTCGTCATTTATATTCCCTGTGTCCCGGGTCCCGGTCGTCATTTGTATCCCGGTGTCCCGGTCTGTATATACATTCGTTTTTTAGTTTTGTTTTTCTCCTTTATTTTTTTCCTTTTTTTTTCTTTTTTTAGCTTATTTAGATTTTTTAGATTTTTTAGTTTTTTTATTAGTTTTTAGTTTTTTTTTTCTTTTTAGTTTTTTTGTCCCGGTCGTCATTTATATCCCCCTGTTTCCCCCGGTGTCCCCGTTGTAGTTGTGTCCCTGTGTCCCGGTCGTCATTTATATTCCCTGTGTCCCGGTCGTCATTTGTATCCCGGTGTACCGGTCTGTATATACATTCGTTTTTTAGTTTTGTTTTTCTCCTTTTATTTTTTTTCCTTTTTTTTTCTTTTTTTTATACTCCCTGTGTCCCGGTGCTTTGTTGATTGCTAATCGAACATTCCTTTTGTCCTGGTCGCTTTCTCTTTGAGTGTCGTCATTTATTTTTTTCTTTTTTTAGTTCTTTTAGTTTTTACCTTTTTTAGTTTTTTTTAGTTTTTAGTTTTTTTTAGTTTTTTACCTTTTTTTAGTTTTTTTAGTTTTTTTAGTTTTTTAGCTTTTTTATTTTTTTTATTAGTTTTTAGTTTTTTTGTAGTTTTTGCCTTTTTTTTAGTTTTTTTAGTTTTTTAGCTTTTTTATTATTTTTTAGTTTTTTTTTGTAGTTTTTGCCTTTTTTTAGTTTTTTTTAGTTTTTTAGCTTTTTTATTTTTTTTATTAGTTTTTAGTTTTTTTTTGTAGTTTTTGCCTTTTTTTTCTCTTTGAGTGTCGTCATTTATTAGTTTTTGCCTTTTTTTCTCTTTGGAGTGTCGTCATTTATTAGTTTTTTCCTTTTTTTTTTAGTTTTTTATTGAGTTTTTACCTTTATTTTAGCTTATTTTTCAGTTTTTTCCTTTTTTTTAGTTTTTTTTTATTTTTTATTTTTTTTTAGTTTTTTACCTTTTTTTAGTTTTTTTAGTTTTTTTAGTTTTTTAGCTTTTTTACTTTTTTTATTAGTTTTTAGTTTTTTTTGTAGTTTTTGCCTTTTTTTAGTTTTTTCAGTTTTTTTTTAGTTTTTTTTTTGTAGTTTTTGCCTTTTTTTTAGTTTTTTTAGTTTTTTAGCTTTTTTATTTTTTTTATTAGTTTTTAGTTTTTTTTTGTAGTTTTTGCCCTTTTTTAGGTTTTTTCAGTTTTGACGTCACCTGATCCAGTTTTTTCAGGTGACGTCACCTGACACATCCATCCACACATCCATCCACAACTTATTTTTATATATATAGATAGATATATATATATATATATATATATATGGTTTTAACTACGTAAAACTTGCGAATATACAACATTCTTTTGCTGTCCCATTGTCTTTGCATATAAATAGATTGTCAGGTTTACCGACTCTTGAACATGCAACATATAATGGTCCATGGGAAAACAATCTGTATTCAGATCTATACCTCATGATTCTAATGATTGCCCTTGAGCTTTGTTGATGGTGATTGCTAATCGACCATTCCCTGTCCCGGTGTCCCGGTCGTCATTTACATCCCCCTGTTTCCCCCGGTGTTTCCCCGTTGTAGTTGTGTCCCCTGTGTCCCGGTCGTCATTTATATTCCCTGTGTCCCGGTCGTCATTTGTATCCCGGTGTCCCGGTCTGTATATACATTCGTTTTTTAGTTTTTGTTTTTCTTTTTAGTTTTTTTTGTCCCGGTTGTCATTTATATCCCCCTGTTTTCCCCGGTGTCCCCGTTGTAGTTGTGTCCCTGTGTCCCGGTCGTCATTTATATTCCCTGTGTCCCGGTCGTCATTTGTATCCCGGTGTACCGGTCTGTATATACAATTCGTTTTTTAGTTTTGTTTTTCTCCTTTATTTTTTTCTTTTTTTTTCTTTTTTTAGTTTATATTAGATTTTTAGATTTTTTAGTTTTTTTATTAGTTTTTAGTTTTTTTTTTCTTTTTTAGTTTATTTTGTAGTTTTTACCTTCTTTTTAGTTTTGTTAATTTTTTTTTTACTTATGTCCTGGTCGTCATTTATACTCCCTGTGTCCCGGTGCTTTGTTGATTGCTAATCGATCATTCCTTTTGTCCTGGTCGCTTTCTCTTTGAGTGTCGTCATTTATTTTAGCTTATTTTTCAGTTTTTTCCTTTTTTTTAGTCTTTTTTTATTTTTTTATTGTTTTTAGTTTTTTACCTTTTTTTTAGTTTTTTTTTAGTTTTTTTAGTTTTTTAGCTTTTTTACTTTTTTTATTAGTTTTTTAGTTTTTTTTTTGTAGTTTTTGCCTTTTTTTTAGTTTTTTCAGTTTTTTTTTTAGTTTTTTATTGGTTTTTACCTTTATTTTAGCTTATTTTTCAGTTTTTTCCTTTTTTTTAGTTTTGGGGTGATT
>NW_027064058.1:0-28436 GCF_032884065.1 Artemia franciscana
TGAATAGTGAAAAAGTCTTTTCTAAAATGACGTCTTGCATATGACTCATAGAAATAGTAGATAGACTAGCTAGAATCAATAGATTAGAATTCTAGAACCATATGCAAGACTTCACATACGAACTAGTGCTATTCTATTGATTTTATTAAAATCAAACAGAAAGTTTGATTCTAGATTCAAATAGATTTGAATCTATTTATTGAATAGTGAAAAAGTCTTTTCTAAAATGACGTCTTGCATATGACTCATAGAAATAGTAGATAGACTAGCTAGAATCAATAGATTAGAATTCTAAAACCATATGCAAGACGTCACATACGAACTAGTGCTATTCTATTGTTTCTATTAGAATCAAACAGAAAGTTTGATTCTAGATTCAAATAGATTTGAATCTATTTATTGAATAAAGTCTTTTCTAAAATGACGTCTTGCATATGACTCATAGAAATAGTAGATAGACTAGCTAGAATCAAACTTTCACTGTTCTATCTAATATTGATTCTAGCTGGTCTAGAATCAATAGATTAGAATTCTAGAACCATATGCAAGACGTCACATACGAACTAGTGCTATTCTATTGATTCTATTAGAATCAAATAGAAAGTTTGATTCTAGATTCAAATAGATTTGAATCTATTTATTGAAAAGTGAAAAAGTCTTTTCTAAAATGACGTCTTGCATATGACTCATAGAAATAGTAGATAGACTAGCTAGAATCAATAGATTAGAATTCTAGAACCATATGCAAGACGTCACATACGAACTAGTGCTATTCTATTTATTCTATTAGAATCAAACAGAAAGTTTGATTCTAGATTCAAATAGATTTGAATCTATTTATTGAATATTGAAAAAGTCTTTTCTAAAATGACGTCTTGCATATGACTCATAGAAATAGTAGATAGACTAGCTAGAATCAAACTTTCACTGTTCTATCTACTATTGATTCTAGCTGGTCTAGAATCAATAGATTAGAATTCTAGAACCATACGCAAGACGTCACATACGAACTAGTGCTATTCTATTGATTCTATTAGAATCAAACAGAAAGTTTGATTCTAGATTCAAATAGATTTGAATCTATCTATTGAATAGTGAAAAAGTCTTTTTTAAAATGACGTCTTGCTTATGACTCATAGAAATAGTACATAGACTAGCTAGAATCAAACTTTCACTGTTCTATCTACTATTGATTCTAGCTGGTCTAGAATCAATAGATTAGAATTCTAGAACCATATGCAAGACGTCACCTACGAACTAGTGCTATTCTATTGATTCTATTAGAATCAAACAGAAAGTTTGATTCTAGATTCAAATAGATTTGAATCTATTTATTGAATAATGAAAAAGTCTTTTCTAAAATGACGTCTTGCATATGACTCATAGAAATAGTAGATAGACTAGCTAGAATCAATAGATTAGAATTCTAGAACCATATGCAAGACGTCACATACGAACTAGTGCTATTCTATTGATTCTATTAGAATCAAACAGAAAGTTTGATTCTAGATTCAAATAGATTTGAATCTATCTATTGAATAGTGAAAAAGTCTTTTCTAAAATGACGTCTTGCATATGACTCATAGAAATAGTAGATAGACTAGCTAGAATCAAACTTTCACTGTTCTATCTACTATTGATTCTAGCTGGTCTAGAATCAATAGATTAGAATTCTAGAACCATATGCAAGACGTCACCTACGAACTAGTGCTATTCTATTGATTCTATTAGAATCAAACAGAAAGTTTGATTCTAGATTCAAATAGATTTGAATCTATTTATTGAATAGTGAAAAAGTATTTTCTAAAATGACGTCTTGCATATGACTCATAGAAATAGTAGATAGACTAGCTAGAATCAATACATTAGAATTCTAGAACCATATGCAAGACGTCACATACGAACTAGTGCTATTCTATTGATTCTATTAGAATCAAACAAAAAGTTTGATTCTAGATTCAAATAGATTTGAATCTATTTATTGAATAGTGAAAAAGTCTTTTCTAAAATGACGTCTTGCCTATGACTCATAGAAATAGTAGATAGACTAAATAGAATCAATAGATTAGAATTCTAGAACCATATGCAAGACGTCACATACGAACTAGTGCTATTCTATTGATTCTATTAGAATCAAACAGAAAGTTTGATTCTAGATTCAAATAGATTTGAATCTATTTATTGAATAGTGAAAAAGTCTTTTCTAAAATGACGTCTTGCATATGATTCATAGAAATAGTAGATAGACTAGCTAGAATCAAACTTTCACTGTTCTATCTACTATTGATTCTAGCTGGTCTAGAATCAATAGATTAGAATTCTAGAACCATATGCAAGACGTCACATACGAACTAGTGCTATTCTATTGATTCTATTAGAATCAAACAGAAAGTTTGATTCTAGATTCAAATAGATTTGAATCTATTTATTGAATAGTGAAAAAGTCTTTTCTAAAATGACGTCTTGCATATGACTCATAGAAATAGTAGATAGACTAGCTAGAATCAATAGATTAGAATTCTAGAACCATATGCAAGACGTCACATACGAACTAGTGCTATTCTATTGATTCTATTAGAATCAAACAGAAAGTTTGATTCTAGATTCAAATAGATTTGAATCTATTTGTTGAATAGTGAAAAAGTCTTTTCTAAAATGACGTCTTGCATATGACTCATAGAAATAGTAGATAGACTAGCTAGAATCAAACTTTCAATGTTCTATCTACTATTAATTCTAGCTGGTCTGGAATCAATAGATTAGAATTCTAGAACCATATGCAAGACGTCACATACGAACTAGTGCTATTCTATTGATTCTATTAGAATCAAACAGAAAGTTTGATTCTAGATTCAAATAGATTTGAATCTATTTATTGAATAGTGAAAAAGTCTTTTCTAAAATGACGTCTTGCATATGACTCATAGAAATAGTAGATAGACTAGCTAGAATCAAATTTTCACTGTTCTATCTACTATTGATTCTAGCTGGTCTAGAATCAATAGATTAGAATTCTAGAACCATATGCAAGACGTCACATACGAACTAGTGCTATTCTATTGATTCTATTAGAATCAAACAGAAAGTTTGATTCTAGATTCAAATAGATTTGAATCTATTTATTGAATAATGAAAAAGTCTTTTCTGAAATGACGTCTTGCATATGATTCATAGAAATAGTAAATAGACTAGCTAGAATCAATAGATTAGAATTCTAGAACCATATGCGAGACGTCACATACGAACTAGTGCTATTCTATTGATTCTATTAGAATCAAACAGAAAGTTTGATTCTAGATTCAAATAGATTTTAATCTATTTATTGAATAGTGAAAAAGTCTTTTCTAAAATGACGTCTTGCATATGACTCATAGAAATAGTAGATAGACTAGCTAGAATCAAACTTTCACTGTTCTATCTACTATTGATTCTAGCTGGTCTAGAATCAATAGATTAGAATTCTTGAACCATATGCAAGACGTCACATACGAACTAGTGCTATTCTATTGATTCTATTAGAATCAAACAGAAAGTTTGATTCTAGATTCAAATAGATTTGAATCTATTTATTGAATAGTGAAAAAGTCTTTTCTAAAATGACGTCTTGCATATGACTCATAGAAATAGTAGATAGACTAGCTAGAATCAATAGATTAGAATTCTAGAACCATATGCAAGACGTCACATACGAACTAGTGCTATTCTATTGATTCTATTAGAATCAAACAGAAAGTTTGATTCTAGATTCAAATAGATTTGAATCTATTTATTGAATAAAGTCTTTTCTAAAATGACGTCTTGCATATGACTCATAGAAATAGTAGATAGACTAGCTAGAATCAAACTTTCACTGTTCTATCTACTATTGATTCTAGCTGGTCTAGAATCAATAGATTAGAATTCTAGAACCATATGCAAGACGTCACATACGAACTAGTGCTATTCTATTGATTCTATTAGAATCAAACAGAAAGTTTGATTCTAGATACAAATAGATTTGAATCTAATTATTGAATAGTGAAAAAGTCTTTTCTAAAATGATGTCTTGCATATGACTCATAGAAATAGTAGATAGACTAGCTAGAATCAATAGATTAGAATTCTAGAACCATATGCAAGACGTCACATACGAACTAGTGCTATTCTATTGATTCTATTAGAATCAAACAGAAAGTTTGATTCTAGATTCAAATAGATTTGAATCTATTTATTGAATAGTGAAAAAGTCTTTTCTAAAATGACGTCTTGCATATGACTCATAGAAATAGTAGATAGACTAGCTAGAATCAAACTTTCACTGTTCTATCTACTATTGATTCTAGCTGGTCTGGAATCAATAGATTAGAATTCTAGAACCATATGCAAGACGTCACATACGAACTAGTGCTATTCTATTGATTCTAATAGAATCAAACAGAAAGTTTGATTCTAAATTCAAATAGATTTGAATCTATTTATTGAATAGTGAAAAAGTCTTTTCTAAAATGACGTCTTGCATATGACTCATAGAAATAGTAGATAGACTAGCTAGAATCAAACTTTCACTGTTCTATCTACTATTGATTCTAGCTGGTCTAGAATCAATAGATTAGAATTCTAGAACCATAAGCAAGACGTCACATACGAACTAGTGCTATTCTATTGATTCTATTAGAATCAAACAGAAAGTTTGATTCTAGATTCAAATAGATTTGAATCTATTTATTGAATAGTGAAAAAGTCTTTTCTAAAATGACGTCTTGCATATGACTCATAGAAATAGTAAATAGACTAGCTAGAATCAATAGATTAGAATTCTAGAACCATATGCGAGACGTCACATACGATTTAGTGCTATTCTATTGATTCTATTAGAATCAAACAGAAAGTTTGATTCTAGATTCAAATAGATTTGAATCTATTTATTGAATAGTGAAAAAGTCTTTTCTAAAATGACGTCTTGCATATGACTCATAGAAATAGTAGATAGACTAGCTAGAATCAAACTTTCACTGTTCTATCTACTATTGATTCTAGCTGGTCTAGAATCAATAGATTAGAATTCTTGAACCATATGCAAGACGTCACATACGAACTAGTGCAATTCTATTGATTCTATTAGAATCAAACAGAAAGTTTGATTCTAGATTCAAATAGATTTGAATCTATTTATTGAATAGTGAAAAAGTCTTTTCTAAAATGACGTCTTGCATATGACTCATAGAAATAGTAGATAGACTAGCTAGAATCAATAGATTAGAATTCTAGAACCATATGCAAGACGTCACATACGAACTAGTGCTATTCTATTGATTCTATTAGAATCAAACAGAAAGTTTGATTCTAGATTCAAATAGATTTGAATCTATTTATTGAATAAAGTCTTTTCTAAAATGACGTCTTGCATATGACTCATAGAAATAGTAGATAGACTAGCTAGAATCAAACTTTCACTGTTCTATCTAATATTGATTCTAGCTGGTCTAGAATCAATAGATTAGAATTCTAGAACCATATGCAAGACGTCACATACGAACTAGTGCTATTCTATTGATTCTATTAGAATCAAACAGAGAGTTTGATTCTAGATTCAAATAGATTTGAATCTATTTATTGAATAGTGAAAAAGTCTTTTCTAAAATGACGTCTTGCATATGACTCATAGAAATAGTAGATAGACTAGCTAGAATCAATAGATTAGAATTCTAGAACCATATGCAAGACGTCACATACGAACTAGTGCTATTCTATTGATTCTATTAGAATCAAACAGAAAGTTTGATTCTAGATTCAAATAGATTTGAATCTATTTATTGAATAGTGAAAAAGTCTTTTCTAAAATGACGTCTTGCATATGACTCATAGAAATAGTAGATAGACTAGCTAGAATCAAACTTTCACTGTTCTATCTACTATTGATTCTAGCTGGTCTAGAATCAATAGATTAGAATTCTAGAACCATACGCAAGACGTCACATACGAACTAGTGCTATTCTATTGATTCTATTAGAATCAAACAGAAAGTTTGATTCTAGATTCAAATAGATTTGAATCTATTTATTGAATAGTGAAAAAGTCTTTTCTAAAATGACGTCTTGCATATGACTCATAGAAATAGTAGATAGACTAGCTAGAATCAAACTTTCACTGTTCTATCTACTATTGATTCTAGCTGGTCTAGAATCAATAGATTAGAATTCTAGAACCATATGCAAGACGTCACCTACGAACTAGTGCTATTCTATTGATTCTATTAGAATCAAACAGAAAGTTTGATTCTAGATTCAAATAGATTTGAATCTATTTATTGAATAGTGAAAAAGTCTTTTCTAAAATGACGTCTTGCATATGACTCATAGAAATAGTAGATAGACTAGCTAGAATCAATAGATAAGAATTCTAGAACCATATGCAAGACGTCACATACGAACTAGTGCTATTCTATTGATTCTATTAGAATCAAACAGAAAGTTTGATTCTAGATTCAAATAGATTTGAATCTATTTATTGAATAGTGAAAAAGTCTTTTCTAAAATGACGTCTTGCATATGACTCATAGAAATAGTAGATAGACTAGCTAGAATCAAACTTTCACTGTTCTATCTACTATTGATTCTAGCTGGTCTAGAATCAATAGATTAGAATTCTAGAACCATATGCAAGACGTCACATACGAACTAGTGCTATTCTATTGATTCTATTAGAATCAAACAGAAAGTTTGATTCTAGATTCAAATAGATTTGAATCTATTTATTGAATAGTGAAAAAGTCTTTTCTAAAATGACGTCTTGCATATGACTCATAGAAATAGTAGATAGACTAGCTAGAATCAATAGATTAGAATTCTAGAACCATATGCAAGACGTCACATACGAACTAGTGCTATTCTATTGATTCTATTAGAATCAAACAGAAAGTTTGATTCTAGATTCAAATAGATTTGAATCTAGTTATTGAATAGTGAAAAAGTCTTTTCTAAAATGACGTCTTGCATATGACTCATAGAAATAGTAGATAGACTAGCTAGAATCAAACTTTCACTGTTCTATCTACTATTGATTCTAGCTGGTCTAGAATCAATAGATTAGAATTCTAGAACCATATGCAAGACGTCACATACGAACTAGTGCTATTCTATTGATTCTATTAGAATCAAACAGAAAGTTTGATTCTAGATTCAAATAGATTTGAATCTATTTATTGAATAGTGAAAAAGTCTTTTCTAAAATGACGTCTTGCCTATGACTCATAGAAATAGTAGATAGACTAGCTAGAATCAATAGATTAGAATTCTAGAACCATATGCAAGACGTCACATACGAACTAGTGCTATTCTATTGATTCTATTAGAATCAAACAGAAAGTTTGATTCTAGATTCAAATAGATTTGAATCTATTTATTGAATAGTAAAAAAGTCTTTTCTAAAATGACGTCTTGCATATGACTCATAGAAATAGTAGATAGACTAGCTAGAATCAAACTTTCACTGTTCTATCTACTATTGATTCTAGCTGGTCTAGAATCAATAGATTAGAATTCTAGAACCATATGCAAGACGTCACATACGAACTAGTGCTATTCTATTGATTCTATTAGAATCAAACAGAAAGTTTGATTCTAGATTCAAATAGATTTGAATCTATTTATTGAATAGTGAAAAAGTCTTTTCTAAAATGACGTCTTGCATATGACTCATAGAAATAGTAAATAGACTAGCTAGAATCAATAGATTAGAATTCTAGAACCATATGCGAGACGTCACATACGATTTAGTGCTATTCTATTGATTCTATTAGAATCAAACAGAAAGTTTGATTCTAGATTCAAATAGATTTGAATCTATTTATTGAATAGTGAAAAAGTCTTTTCTAAAATCACGTCTTGCATATGACTCATAGAAATAGTAGATAGACTAGCTAGAATCAAACTTTCACTGTTCTATCTACTATTGATTCTAGCTGGTCTAGAATCAATAGATTAGAATTCTTGAACCATATGCAAGACGTCACATACGAACTAGTGCAATTCTATTGATTCTATTAGAATCAAACAGAAAGTTTGATTCTAGATTCAAATAGATTTGAATCTATTTATTGAATAGTGAAAAAGTCTTTTCTAAAATGACGTC
This sequence comes from Artemia franciscana, assembly GCF_032884065.1. Classification (NCBI taxonomy): domain Eukaryota; kingdom Metazoa; phylum Arthropoda; class Branchiopoda; order Anostraca; family Artemiidae; genus Artemia; species Artemia franciscana. The sequence continues at coordinate 8,110 of NW_027064058.1, forward strand.
TTGCATATGACTCATAGAAATAGTAGATAGACTAGCTAGAATCAATAGATTAGAATTCTAAAACCATATGCAAGACGTCACATACGAACTAGTGCTATTCTATTGATTCTATTAGAATCAAACAGAAAGTTTGATTCTAGATTCAAATAGATTTGAATCTATTTATTGAATAAAGTCTTTTCTAAAATGACGTCTTGCATATGACTCATAGAAATAGTAGATAGACTAGCTAGAATCAAACTTTCACTGTTCTATCTAATATTGATTCTAGCTGGTCTAGAATCAATAGATTAGAATTCTAGAACCATATGCAAGACGTCACATACGAACTAGTGCTATTCTATTGATTCTATTAGAATCAAACAGAAAGTTTGATTCTAGATTCAAATAGACTTGAATCTATTTATTGAATAGTGAAAAAGTCTTTTCTAAAATGACGTCTTGCATATGACTCATAGAAATAGTAAATAGACTAGCTAGAATCAATAGATTAGAATTCTAGTGTAAATCTCTTGTGTGCGTAAATCTCTTGTGTGTGTAAATCTCTTGTGTGTGTAAATCTCTTGTGTGTGTAAATCTCTTGTGTGTGTAAATCTCTTGTGTGTGTAAATCTCTTGTGTGTGTAAATCTCTTGTGTGTGTAAATCTCTTGTGTGTGTAAATCTCTTGTGTGTGTAAATCTCTTGTGTGTGTAAATCTCTTGTGTGTGTAAATCTCTTGTGTGTGTAAATCTCTTGTGTGTGTAAATCTCTTGTGTGTGTAAATCTCTTGTGTGTGTAAATCTCTTGTGTGTGAAAAATCTTTTGTGTGTGTAAATCTCTTGTGTGTGTAAATCTCTTGTGTGTGTAAATCTCTTGTGTGTGTAAATCTCTTGTGTGTGTAAATCTCTTGTGTGTGTAAATCTCTTGTGTGTGTAAATCTCTTGTGTGTGTAAATCTCTTGTGTGTGTAAATCTCTTGTGTGTGTAAATCTCTTGTGTGTGTAAATCTCTTGTGTGTGTAAATCTCTTGTGTGTGTAAATCTCTTGTGTGTGTAAATCTCTTGTGTGTGTAAATCTCTTGTGTGTGTAAATCTCTTGTGTGTGTAAATCTCTTGTGTGTGTAAATCTCTTGTGTGTGTAAATCTCTTGTGTGTGTAAATCTCTTGTGTGTGTAAATCTCTTGTGTGTGTAAAATCTCTTGTGTGTGTAAATCTCTTGTGTGTGTAAATCTCTTGTGTGTGTAAATCTCTTGTGTGTGTAAATCTCTTGTGTGTGTAAATCTCTTGTGTGTGTAAATCTCTTGTGTGTGTAAATCTCTTGTGTGTGTAAATCTCTTGTGTGTGTAAATCTCTTGTGTGTGTAAATCTCTTGTGTGTGTAAATCTCTTGTGTGTGTAAATCTCTTGTGTGTGTAAATCTCTTGTGTGTGTAAATCTCTTGTGTGTGTAAATCTCTTGTGTGTGTAAATCTCTTGTGTGTGTAAATCTCTTGTGTGTGTAAATCTCTTGTGTGTGTAAGTCTCTTGTGTGTGTAAATCTCTTGTGTGTGTAAATCTCTTGTGTGTGTAAATCTCTTGTGTGTGTAAATCTCTTGTGTGTCTAAATCTCTTGTGTGTGTAAATCTCTTGTGTGTCTAAATCTCTTGTGTGTGTAAATCTCTTGTGTGTGTAAATCTCTTGTGTGTGTAAATCTCTTGTGTGTGTAAATCTCTTGTGTGTGTAAATCTCTTGTGTGTGTCAATCTCTTGTGTGTGTCAATCTCTTGTGTGTGTCAATCTCTTGTGTGTGTCAATCTCTTGTGTGTGTCAATCTCTTGTGTGTGTCAATCTCTTGTGTGTGTAAATCTCTTGTGTGTGTAAATCTCTTGTGTGTGTAAATCTCTTGTGTGTGTAAATCTCTTGTGTGTGTAAATCTCTTGTGTGTGTAAATCTCTTGTGTGTGTAAATCTCTTGTGTGTGTAAATCTCTTGTGTGTGTAAATCTCTTGTGTGTGTAAATCTCTTGTGTGTGTCAATCTCTTGTGTGTGTCAATCTCTTGTGTGTGTAAATCTCTTGTGTGTGTAAATCTCTTGTGTGTGTAAATCTCTTGTGTGTGTAAATCTCTTGTGTGTGTAAATCTCTTGTGTGTGTAAATCTCTTGTGTGTGTAAATCTCTTGTGTGTGTAAATCTCTTGTGTGTGTAAATCTCTTGTGTGTGTAAATCTCTTGTGCGTGTAAATCTCTTGTGTGTGTAAATCTCTTGTGTGTGTAAATCTCTTGTGTGTGTAAATCTCTTGTGTGTGTAAATCTCTTGTGTGTGTAAATCTCTTGTGTGTGTAAATCTCTTGTGTGTGTAAATCTCTTGTGTGTGTAAATCTCTTGTGTGTGTAAATCTCTTGTGTGTGTAAATCTCTTGTGTGTGTAAATCTCTTGTGTGTGTAAATCTCTTGTGTGTGTAAATCTCTTGTGTGTGTAAATCTCTTGTGTGTGTAAATCTCTTGTGTGTGTAAATCCCTTGTGTGTGTAAATCTCTTGTGTGTGTCAATCTCTTGTGTGTGTCAATCTCTTGTGTGTGTCAATCTCTTGTGTGTGTAAATCTCTTGTGTGTGTAAATCTCTTGTGTGTGTAAATCTCTTGTGTGTGTAAATCTCTTGTGTGTGTCAATCTCTTGTGTGTGTCAATCTCTTGTGTGTGTCAATCTCTTGTGTGTGTCAATCTCTTGTGTGTGTCAATCTCTTGTGTGTGTAAATCTCTTGTGTGTGTAAATCTCTTGTGTGTGTAAATCTCTTGTGTGTGTAAATCTCTTGTGTGTGTAAATCTCTTGTGTGTGTAAATCTCTTGTGTGTGTAAATCTCTTGTGTGTGTAAATCTCTTGTGTGTGTAAATCTCTTGTGTGTGTAAATCTCTTGTGTGTGTAAATCTCTTGTGTGTGTAAATCTCTTGTGTGTGTAAATCTCTTGTGTGTGTAAATCTCTTGTGTGTGTAAATCTCTTGTGTGTGTAAATCTCTTGTGTGTGTAAATCTCTTGTGTGTGTAAATCTCTTGTGTGTGTAAATCTCTTGTGTGTGTAAATCTCTTGTGTGTGTAAATCTCTTGTGTGTGTAAATCTCTTGTGTGTGTAAATCTCTTGTGTGTGTAAATCTCTTGTGTGTGTAAATCTCTTGTGTGTGTAAATCTCTTGTGTGTGTAAATCTCTTGTGTGTGTAAATCTCTTGTGTGTGTAAATCTCTTGTGTGTGTAAATCTCTTGTGTGTGTAAATCTCTTGTGTGTGTAAATCTCTTGTGTGTGTAAATCTCTTGTGTGTGTAAATCTCTTGTGTGTGTAAATCTCTTGTGTGTGTAAATCTCTTGTGTGTGTAAATCTCTTGTGTGTGTAAATCTCTTGTGTGTGTAAATCTCTTGTGTGTGTCAATCTCTTGTGTGTGTAAATCTCTTGTGTGTGTAAATCTCTTGTGTGTGTAAATCTCTTGTGTGTGTAAATCTCTTGTGTGTGTAAATCTCTTGTGTGTGTAAATCTCTTGTGTGTGTAAATCTCTTGTGTGTGTAAATCTCTTGTGTGTGTAAATCTCTTGTGTGTGTAAATCTCTTGTGTGTGTAAATCTCTTGTGTGTGTAAATCTCTTGTGTGTGTAAATCTCTTGTGTGTGTAAATCTCTTGTGTGTGTAAATCTCTTGTGTGTGTAAATCTCTTGTGTGTAATCTCTTGTGGTGTAAATCTCTTGTGTGTGTAAATCTCTTGTGTGTGTAAATCTCTTGTGTGTGTAAATCTCTTGTGTGTGTAAATCTCTTGTGTGTGTAAATCTCTTGTGTGTGTAAATCTCTTGTGTGTGTAAATCTCTTGTGTGTGTAAATCTCTTGTGTGTGTAAATCTCTTGTGTGTGTAAATCTCTTGTGTGTGTAAATCTCTTGTGTGTGTAATCTCTTGTGTGTGTAAATCTCTTGTGTGTGTCAATCTCTTGTGTGTGTAAATCTCTTGTGTGTGTAAATCTCTTGTGTGTGTAAATCTCTTGTGTGTGTAAATCTCTTGTGTGTGTCAATCTCTTGTGTGTGTCAATCTCTTGTGTGTGTCAATCTCTTGTGTGTGTCAATCTCTTGTGTGTGTAAATCTCTTGTGTGTGTAAATCTCTTGTGTGTGTAAATCTCTTGTGTGTGTAAATCTCTTGTGTGTGTAAATCTCTTGTGTGTGTAAATCTCTTGTGTGTGTAAATCTCTTGTGTGTGTAAATCTCTTGTGTGTGTAAATCTCTTGTGTGTGTAAATCTCTTGTGTGTGTAAATCTCTTGTGTGTGTAAATCTCTTGTGTGTGTAAATCTCTTGTGTGTGTAAATCTCTTGTGTGTGTAAATCTCTTGTGTGTGTAAATCTCTTGTGTGTGTAAATCTCTTGTGTGTGTAAATCTCTTGTGTGTGTAAATCTCTTGTGTGTGTAAATCTCTTGTGTGTGTAAATCTCTTGTGTGTGTAAATCTCTTGTGTGTGTAAATCTCTTGTGTGTGTAAATCTCTTGTGTGTGTAAATCTCTTGTGTGTGTAAATCTCTTGTGTGTGTAAATCTCTTGTGTGTGTAAATCTCTTGTGTGTGTAAATCTCTTGTGTGTGTAAATCTCTTGTGTGTGTAAATCTCTTGTGTGTGTAAATCTCTTGTGTGTGTAAATCTCTTGTGTGTGTAAATCTCTTGTGTGTGTAAATCTCTTGTGTGTGTAAATCTCTTGTGTGTGTAAATCTCTTGTGTGTGTAAATCTCTTGTGTGTGTAAATCTCTTGTGTGTGTAAATCTCTTGTGTGTGTAAATCTCTTGTGTGTGTAAATCTCTTGTGTGTGTAAATCTCTTGTGTGTGTAAATCTCTTGTGTGTGTAAATCTCTTGTGTGTGTAAATCTCTTGTGTGTGTAAATCTCTTGTGTGTGTAAATCTCTTGTGTGTGTAAATCTCTTGTGTGTGTAAATCTCTTGTGTGTGTAAATCTCTTGTGTGTGTAAATCTCTTGTGTGTGTAAATCTCTTGTGTGTGTAAATCTCTTGTGTGTGTAAATCTCTTGTGTGTGTAAATCTCTTGTGTGTGTAAATCTCTTGTGTGTGTAAATCTCTTGTGTGTGTAAATCTCTTGTGTGTGTAAATCTCTTGTGTGTGTAAATCTCTTGTGTGTGTAAATCTCTTGTGTGTGTAAATCTCTTGTGTGTGTAAATCTCTTGTGTGTGTAAATCTCTTGTGTGTGTAAATCTCTTGTGTGTGTAAATCTCTTGTGTGTGTAAATCTCTTGTGTGTGTAAATCTCTTGTGTGTGTAAATCTCTTGTGTGTGTAAATCTCTTGTGTGTGTAAATCTCTTGTGTGTGTAAATCTCTTGTGTGTGTAAATCTCTTGTGTGTGTAAATCTCTTGTGTGTGTAAATCTCTTGTGTGTGTAAATCTCTTGTGTGTGTAAATCTCTTGTGTGTGTAAATCTCTTGTGTGTGTAAATCTCTTGTGTGTGTAAATCTCTTGTGTGTGTAAATCTCTTGTGTGTGTAAATCTCTTGTGTGTGTAAATCTCTTGTGTGTGTAAATCTCTTGTGTGTGTAAATCTCTTGTGTGTGTAAATCTCTTGTGTGTGTAAATCTCTTGTGTGTGTAAATCTCTTGTGTGTGTAAATCTCTTGTGTGTGTAAATCTCTTGTGTGTGTAAATCTCTTGTGTGTGTAAATCTCTTGTGTGTGTAAATCTCTTGTGTGTGTAAATCTCTTGTGTGTGTAAATCTCTTGTGTGTGTAAATCTCTTGTGTGTGTAAATCTCTTGTGTGTGTAAATCTCTTGTGTGTGTAAATCTCTTGTGTGTGTAAATCTCTTGTGTGTGTAAATCTCTTGTGTGTGTAAATCTCTTGTGTGTGTAAATCTCTTGTGTGTGTAAATCTCTTGTGTGTGTAAATCTCTTGTGTGTGTAAATCTCTTGTGTGTGTAAATCTCTTGTGTGTGTAAATCTCTTGTGTGTGTAAATCTCTTGTGTGTGTAAATCTCTTGTGTGTGTAAATCTCTTGTGTGTGTAAATCTCTTGTGTGTGTAAATCTCTTGTGTGTGTAAATCTCTTGTGTGTGTAAATCTCTTGTGTGTGTAAATCTCTTGTGTGTGTAAATCTCTTGTGTGTGTAAATCTCTTGTGTGTGTAAATCTCTTGTGTGTGTAAATCTCTTGTGTGTGTAAATCTCTTGTGTGTGTAAATCTCTTGTGTGTGTAAATCTCTTGTGTGTGTAAATCTCTTGTGTGTGTAAATCTCTTGTGTGTGTAAATCTCTTGTGTGTGTAAATCTCTTGTGTGTGTAAATCTCTTGTGTGTGTAAATCTCTTGTGTGTGTAAATCTCTTGTGTGTGTAAATCTCTTGTGTGTGTAAATCTCTTGTGTGTGTAAATCTCTTGTGTGTGTAAATCTCTTGTGTGTGTAAATCTCTTGTGTGTGTAAATCTCTTGTGTGTGTAAATCTCTTGTGTGTGTAAATCTCTTGTGTGTGTAAATCTCTTGTGTGTGTAAATCTCTTGTGTGTGTAAATCTCTTGTGTGTGTAAATCTCTTGTGTGTGTAAATCTCTTGTGTGTGTAAATCTCTTGTGTGTGTAAATCTCTTGTGTGTGTAAATCTCTTGTGTGTGTAAATCTCTTGTGTGTGTAAATCTCTTGTGTGTGTAAATCTCTTGTGTGTGTAAATCTCTTGTGTGTGTAAATCTCTTGTGTGTGTAAATCTCTTGTGTGTGTAAATCTCTTGTGTGTGTAAATCTCTTGTGTGTGTAAATCTCTTGTGTGTGTAAATCTCTTGTGTGTGTAAATCTCTTGTGTGTGTAAATCTCTTGTGTGTGTAAATCTCTTGTGTGTGTAAATCTCTTGTGTGTGTAAATCTCTTGTGTGTGTAAATCTCTTGTGTGTAAATCTCTTGTGTGTGTAAATCTCTTGTGTGTGTAAATCTCTTGTGTGTGTAAATCTCTTGTGTGTGTAAATCTCTTGTGTGTGTAAATCTCTTGTGTGTGTAAATCTCTTGTGTGTGTAAATCTCTTGTGTGTGTAAATCTCTTGTGTGTGTAAATCTCTTGTGTGTGTAAATCTCTTGTGTGTGTAAATCTCTTGTGTGTGTAAATCTCTTGTGTGTGTAAATCTCTTGTGTGTGTAAATCTCTTGTGTGTGTAAATCTCTTGTGTGTGTAAATCTCTTGTGTGTGTAAATCTCTTGTGTGTGTAAATCTCTTGTGTGTGTAAATCTCTTGTGTGTGTAAATCTCTTGTGTGTGTAAATCTCTTGTGTGTGTAAATCTCTTGTGTGTGTAAATCTCTTGTGTGTGTAAATCTCTTGTGTGTGTAAATCTCTTGTGTGTGTAAATCTCTTGTGTGTGTAAATCTCTTGTGTGTGTAAATCTCTTGTGTGTGTAAATCTCTTGTGTGTGTAAATCTCTTGTGTGTGTAAATCTCTTGTGTGTGTAAATCTCTTGTGTGTGTAAATCTCTTGTGTGTAAATCTATTTGAATCTATTAATATTATATGAGTCATATAATATTTTGCACAAGGACTTGCATATGACTCATAAAAATAGTAGATAGACTAGCTAGAATCAAACTTTCACTGCTGAATCTATTAAAAGTTTTAATAGATTCAAAACTTTTAATTCTTAAAGATTCAAAACTTTTAATAGATTCAGCAGTGAAAGTTTGATAAGTTTCTAAGAATACTTAGAGTAGATAGATAGAATAGAATAGATAGAGATAATAAGTTTTCTATGAGTCATATGCAAGACGTCATTTTAGAATCTATTAAAACTTTTAATAGATTCAGCAGTGAAAGTTTGATTCTAGCTAGTCTATCTACTATTTCTATGAGTCATATGCAAGACGTCATTTTAGAAATCTATTTGAATCTAGAATCAAACTTTCACTGCTGAATCTATAAAATCTATTTGAATATCGGCCACCTAGAGGCCTAGAGGAAAATGTCCAGAATCAAAGTTTTATAAAATTTTATTTCTATGAGTTTTATTAAACTTTCTTGTATTCGAATTGATTTTAAAAACTTACTATTGATTCTAGACCAGCTAGAATCAATAGTAGATAGACTAGCTAGAATCAATAAAACTTTTAATAGATTCAGCAGTGAAAGTTTGATTCTAGCTAGTCTATCTACTATTTCTATGAGTCATATGCAAGAATATAATATCGGTAGAAATAGACAATAATATCGGCCACTGCGCGTCTTTTCTAAAATGACGTCTTGCATATGACTCCATTTAATAAATGACTTTTAAAGTCATTAGAAAAAAAATAAAAATTTTTCAGCTATGAATCTAGTAAGCAAGAGTCATATGCAAGACGTCATTTTAGAAAAGACGCGCAGTGGCCGATATTATTGTCTATTTAATAGACAATAATATCTTATACAATAAAATCAATTAGAATACAAGAAAGTTTGATTCTAGCTAGTCTATCTACTATTTCTTATCAATTTCTACTATTTCTGTTCGTGGATTTGCTTACTAGGTCAGAGATCTACTCATCTAGATCTCTAGATGAGATCTAGTCTATCTACTATTTCTATGAGTCATATGCAAGACGTCATTTTAGAAAAGACGCGCAGTGGCCGATATTATTGTCTATTTCTACGATATTATTGTCTTGCATATGACTCATAGAAATAGTAGATAGACTAGCTAGAATCAAACTTTCACTGCTGAATCTATTAAAAGTTTTATTGAAGTTTTATTAAACGGGGTGGTGTTCGTGGATTTGCTTACTAGGTCAGAGTTATGGACTTGCATATGAGAATATGCGTATGACTCATAGAAATAGAATCAAACTTTCACTGCTGAATCTATTAAAAGTTTTATTGATTCTTGCTAGTCTATCTACTATTGATTCTAGCTGGTCTAGAATCAATAGATTAGAATTCTAGAACCATATGCAAGACGTCACATACAAACTAGTGCTATTCTATTGATTCTATTAGAATCAAACAGAAAGTTTGATTCTAGATTCAAATAGATTTGAATCTATTTATTGAATAGTGAAAAAGTCTTTTCTAAAAGTACGTCTTGCATATGACTCATAGAAATAGTAGATAGACTAGCTAGAATCAAAATATTTTGCACAAGGACTTGCATATGAGAATATGCGTATGACTCATAGAAATAGAATCAAACTTTCACTGCTGAATCTATTAAAAGTTTTATTGATTCTAGCTAGTCTATCTACTATTGATTCTAGCTGGTCTAGAATCAATAGTAAGTTTTTAAAATCAATTAGAATACAAGAAAGTTTGATTCTAGCTAGTCTATCTACTATTTCTATGAGTCATATGCAAGACGTCATTTTAGAAAAGACGCGCAGTGGCCGATATTATTGTCTATTTAATAGACAATAATATCTTGTATATCGGAATAGTAGATAGTTTGATTCTAGCTAGTCTATCTACTATTTCTATGAGTTTTATTTGTCTATTCTAGCTAGTCTATCTACTATTTCTATGAGTCATATGCAAGACGTCATTTTAGAAAAGACGCGCAGTGGCCGATATTATTGTCTATTTCTATTTCTACTCCGTTTAATAAATCTATCTACTCTTGTATGCAAGACCTTTCATTTCATTCATAACATAAATAGTAGATAGACTAGCTAGAATAGACAAATAAAACTCATAGAAATAGTAGATAGACTAGCTAGAATCAAAATATTTTGCACAAGGACTTGCATATGACTCATAGAAATAGTAGATTGACTAGCTAGGATCAAACTTTCACTGCTGAATCTATTAAATCTATTTGAATATCGGCCACCTAGAGGCCTAGAGGAAAATATTTTGCACAAGGCCGCAAGCCTTCACTAGAAACAGTGAAAGTTTGATTCTAGCTAGTCTATCTACTATTTCTATGAGTCTTTGTAGTAAAATATTGTAGTACTATTTCTATGAGTCATATGCAAGAATATAATATCGATAGAAATAGACAATAATATCGGCCACTGCGCGTCTTTTCTAAAATGACGTCTTGCATAAAACTCATAGAAATAGTAGATAGACTAGCTAGAATCAAACTTTCACTGCTGAATCTATTAAAAGTTTTAATAGATTCAAAACTTTTAATTCTTAAAGATTCAAAACTTTTAATAGATTCAGCAGTGAAAGTTTGATAAGTTTCTAAGAATACTTAGAGTAGATAGATAGAATAGAATAGATAGAGATAATAAGTTTTCTATGAGTCATATGCAAGACGTCATTTTAGAATCTATTAAAACTTTTAATAGATTCAGCAGTGAAAGTTTGATTCTAGCTAGTCTATCTACTATTTCTATGAGTCATATGCAAGACCTCATTTTAGAAATCTATTTGAATCTAGAATCAAACTTTCACTGCTGAATCTATTAAATCTATTTGATATCGGCCACCTAGAGGCCTAGAGGAAAATGTCCAGAATCAAAGTTTTATAAAATTTTATTTCTATGAGTTTTATTAAACTTTCTTGTATTCTAATTGATTTAAAAACTTACTATTGATTCTAGACCAGCTAGAATCAATAGTAGATAGACTAGCTAGAATCAATAAAACTTTTAATAGATTCAGCAGTGAAAGTTTGATCTAGCAAGTCTATCTACTATTTCTATGAGTCATATGCAAGAATATATATCGGTAAAAATAGACAATAATATCGGCCACTGCGCGTCTTTTCTAAAATGACGTCTTGCATATGACTCCATTTAATAAATGACTTTTAAAGTCATTAGAAAAAAAATAAAAATTTTTTTCAGCTATGAATCTAGTAAGCAAGAGTCATATGCAAGACGTCATTTTAGAAAAGACGCGCAGTGGCCGATATTATTGTCTATTTAATAGACAATAATATCTTATACAATAAAATCAATTAGAATACAAGAAAGTTTGATTCTAGCTAGTCTATCTACTATTTCTTATCAATTTCTACTATTTCTGTTCGTGGATTTGCTTACTAGGTCAGAGATCTACTCATCTAGATCTCTAGATGAGATCTAGTCTATCTACTATTTCTATGAGTCATATGCAAAACGTCATTTTAGAAAAGACGCGCAGTGGCCGATATTATTGTCTATTTCTACGATATTATTGTCTTGCATATGACTCATAGAAATAGTAGATAGACTAGCTAGAATCAAACTTTCACTGCTGAATCTATTAAAAGTTTTATTGAAGTTTTATTAAAACGGGGCGGTGTTCGTAGAGATGCTTACTAGGTCAGAGTTATGGACTTGCATATGAGAATATGCGTATGACTCATAGAAATAGAATCAAACTTTCACTGCTGAATCTATTAAAAGTTTTATTGATTCTTGCTAGGTCTATCTACTATTGATTCTAGCTGGTCTAGAATCAATAGATTAGAATTCTAGAACCATATGCAAGACTTCACATACGAACTAGTGCTATTCTATTGATTCTATTAGAATCAAACAGAAAGTTTGATTCTAGATTCAAATAGATTTGAATCTATTTATTGAATAGTGAAAAAGTCTTTTCTAAAATGACGTCTTGCATATGACTCATAGAAATAGTAGATAGACTAGCTAGAATCAAAATATTTTGCACAAGGACTTGCATATGAGAATATGCGTATGACTCATAGAAATAGAATCAAACTTTCACTGCTGAATCTATTAAAAGTTTTATTGATTCTAGCTAGTCTATCTACTATTGATTCTAGCTGGTCTAGAATCAATAGTAAGTTTTTAAAATCAATTAGAATACAAGAAAGTTTGATTCTAGCTAGTCTATCTACTATTTCTATGAGTCATATGCAAGACGTCATTTTAGAAAAGACGCGCAGTGGCCGATATTAATGTCTATTTAATAGACAATAATATCTTGTATATCGGAATAGTAGATAGTTTGATTCTAGCTAGTCTATCTACTATTTCTATGAGTTTTATTTGTCTATTCTAGCTAGTCTATCTACTATTTCTATGATCATATGCAAGACGTCATTTTAGAAAAGACCGGCAGTGGCCGATATTATTGTCTATTTCTATTTCTACTCCGTTTAATAAATCTATCTACTCTGTATGCAAGACCTTTCATTTCATTCATAACATAAATAGTAGATAGACTAGCTAGAATAGACAAATAAAACTCATAGAATAGTAGATAGACTAGCTAGAATCAAAATATTTTGCACAAGGACTTGCATATGACTCATAGAAATAGTAGATAGACTAGCTAGAATCAAACTTTCACTGCTGAATCTATTAAATCTATTTGAATATCGGCCACCAAGAGGCCTAGAGGAAAATATTTTGCACAAGACCGCAAGCCTTCACTAGAAACAGTGAAAGTTTGATTCTAGCTAGTCTATCTACTATTTCTATGAGTCTTTGTAGTAAAATATTGTAGTACTATTTCTATGAGTCATATGCAAGAATATAATATTGGTAGAAATAGACAATAATATCGGCCACTGCGCGTCTTTTCTAAAATGACGTCTTGCATATGGACTCATAGAAATAGTAGATAGACTAGCTAGAATCAAACTTTCACTGCTGAATCTATTAAAAGTTTTAATAGATTCAAAACTTTTAATTCTTAAAGATTCAAAACTTTTAATAGATTCAGCAGTGAAAGTTTGGTAAGTTTCTAAGAATGCTTAGAGTAGATAGATAGAATAGAATAGATAGAGATAATAAGTTTTCTATGAGTCATATGCAAGACGTCATTTAGAATCTATTAAAACTTTTAATAGATTCAGCAGTGAAGTTTGATTCTAGCTAGTCTATCTACTATTTCTATGAGTCATATGCAAGACGTCATTTTAGAAATCTATTGAATCTCGAATCAAACTTTCACTGCTGAATCTATTAAATCTATTTGAATATCGGCCACCTAGAGGCCTAGAGGAAAATGTCCAGAATCAAAGTTTATAAAATTTTATTTCTATGAGTTTTATTAAACTTTCTTGTATTCTAATTGATTTTAAAAACTTACTATTGATTCTAGACCAGCTAGAATCAATAGTAGATAGACTAGCTAGAATCAATAAAACTTTTAATAGATTCAGCAGTGAAAGTTTGATTCTAGCTAGTCTATCTACTATTTCTATGAGTCATATGCAAGAATATAATATCGGTGAAATAGACAATAATATCGGCCACTGCGCGTCTTTTCTAAAATGACGTCTTGCATATGACTCCGTTTAATAAATGACTTTTAAAGTCATTAGAAAAAAAAATAAAAATTTTTCAGCTATGAATCTAGTAGGCAAGAGTCATATGCAAGACGTCATTTTAGAAAAGACGCGCAGTGGCCGATATTATTGTCTATTTAATAGACCATAATATCTTATACAATAAAATCAATTAGAATCAAGAAAGTTTGATTCTAGCTAGTCTATCTACTATTTCTCATCAATTTCTACTATATTTCTGTTCGTGGATTTGCTTACTAGGTCAGAGATCTACTCATCTAGATCTCTAGATGAGATCTAGTCTATCTACTATTTCTATGAGTCATATGCAAGACGTCATTTTAGAAAAGACGCGCAGTGGCCGATATTATTGTCTATTTCTACGATATTATTGTCTTGCATATGACTCATAGAAATAGTAGATAGACTAGCTAGAATCAAACTTTCACTGCTGAATCTATTAAAAGTTTTATTGAAGTTTTATTAAACGGGGCGGTGTTCGTGGATTTGCTTACTAGGTCAGAGTTATGGACTTGCATATGAGAATTTGCGTATGACTCATAGAAATAGAATCAAACTTTCACTGCTGAATCTATTAAAAGTTTTATTGATTCTTGCTAGTCTATCTACTATTGATTCTAGCTGGTCTAGAATCAATAGATTAGAATTCTAGAACCATATGCAAGACGTCACATACGAACTAGTGCTATTCTATTGATTCTATTAGAATCAAACAGAAAGTTTGATTCTAGATTCAAATAGATTTGAATTTATTTATTGAATAGTGAAAAAGTCTTTTCTAAAATGACGTCTTGCATATGACTCATAGAAATAGTAGATAGACTAGCTAGAATCAAAATATTTTGCATAAGGACTTGCATATGAGAATATGCGTATGACTCATAGAAATAGAATCAAACTTTCACTGCTGAATCTATTAAAAGTTTTATTGATTCTAGCTAGTCTATCTACTATTGATTCTAGCTGGTCTAGAATCAATAGTAAGTTTTTAAAATCAATTAGAATACAAGAAACTTTGATTCTAGCTAGTCTATCTACTATTTCTAAGAGTCATATGCAAGTCGTCATTTTAGAAAAGACGCGCAGTGGCCGATATTATTGTCTATTTAATAGACAATAATATCTTGTGTATCGGAATAGTAGATAGTTTGATTCTAGCTAGTCTATCTACTATTTCTATGAGTTTTATTTGTCTATTCTAGCTAGTCTATCTACTATTTCTATGAGTCATATGCAAGACGTCATTTTAGAAAAGACGCGCAGTGGCCGATATTATTGTCTATTTCTATTTCTACTCCGTTTAATAAATCTATCTACTCTTGTATGCAAGACCTTTCATTTCATTCATAACATAAATAGTAGATAGACTAGCTAGAATAGACAAATAAAACTCATAGAAATAGTAGATAGACTAGCTAGAATCAAAATATTTTGCACAAGGACTTGCATATGACTCATAGAAATAGTAGATAGACTAGCTAGAATCAAACTTTCACTGCTGAATCTATTAAATCTATTTGAATATCGGCTACCTAGAGGCCTAGAGGAAAATATTTTGCACAAGGCCGCAAGCCTTCACTAGAAACAGTGAAAGTTTGATTCTAGCTAGTCTATCTGAGTCTTTGTAGTAAAATATTGTAGTACTATTTCTATGAGTCATATGCAAGAATATAATATCGGTAGAAATAGACAATAATATCGGCCACTGCGCGTCTTTTCTAAAATGACGTCTTGCATATGACTCATAGAAATAGTAGATAGACTAGCTAGAATCAAACTTTCACTGCTGAATCTATTAAAAGTTTTAATAGATTCAAAACTTTTAATTCTTAAAGATTCAAAACTTTTAATAGATTCAGCAGTGAAAGTTTGATCAGTTTCTAAGAATACTTAGAGTAGATAGATAGAATAGAATAGATAGAGATAATAAGTTTTCTATGAGTCATATGCAAGACGTCATTTTAGAATCTATTAAAACTTTTAATAGATTCAGCAGTGAAAGTTTGATTCTAGCTAGTCTATCTACTATTTCTATGAGTCATATGCAAGACGTCATTTTAGAAATCTATTTGAATCTAGAATCAAACTTTCACTGCTGAATCTATTAAATCTATTTGAATATCGGCCACCTAGAGGCCTAGAGGAAAATGTCCAGAATCAAAGTTTTATAAAATTTTATTTCTATGAGTTTTATTAAACTTTCTTGTATTCTAATTGATTTTAAAAACTTACTATTGATTCTAGACCAGCTAGAATCAATAGTAGATAGACTAGCTAGAATCAATAAAACTTTTAATAGATTCAGCAGTGAAAGTTTGATTCTAGCTAGTCTATCTACTATTTCTATGAGTCATATGCAAGAATATAATATCGGTAGAAATAGACAATAATATCGGCCACTGCGCGTCTTTTCTAAAATGACGTCTTGCATATGACTCCGTTTAATAAATGACTTTTAAAGTCATTAGAAAAAAAAATAAAATTTTTTCAGCTATGAATCTAGTAAGCAAGAGTCATATGCAAGACGTCATTTTAGAAAAGACGCGCAGTGGCCGATATTATTGTCTATTTAATAGACAATAATATCTTATACAATAAAATCAATTAGAATACAAGAAAGTTTGATTCTAGCTAGTCTATCTACTATTTCTTATCAATTTATACTATTTCTGTTCGTGGATTTGCTTACTAGGTCAGAGATCTACTCATCTAGATCTCTAGATGAGATCTAGTCTATCTACTATTTCTATGAGTCATATGCAAGACGTCATTTTAGAAAAGACGCGCAGTGGCCGATATTATTGTCTATTTCTACGATATTATTGTCTTGCATATGACTCATAGAAATAGTAGATAGACTAGCTAGAATCAAACTTTCACTGCTGAATCTATTAAAAGTTTCAATAGATTCAAAACTTTTAATTCTTAAAGATTCAAAACTTTTAATAGATTCAGCAGTGAAAGTTTGATAAGTTTCTAAGAATACATAGAAATAGTAGATAGACTAGCTAGAATCAATAGATTAGCATTCTAGAACCATATGCAAGACGTCACATACGAACTAGTGCTATTCTATTGATTCTATTAGAATCAAACAGAAAGTTTGATTCTAGATTCAAATAGATTTGAATCTATTTATTGAATAGTGAAAAAGTCTTTTCTAAAATGACGTCTTGCATATGACTCATAGAAATAGTAGATAGACTAGCTAGAATCAAACTTTCACTGTTCTATCTACTATTGATTCTAGCTGGTCTAGAATCAATAGATTAGAATTCTAGAACCATATGCAAGACGTCACATACGAACTAGTGCTATTCTATTGATTCTATTAGAATCAAACAGAAAGTTTGATTCTAGATTCAAATAGATTTGAATCTATTTATTGAATAGTGAAAAAGTCTTTTCTAAAATGACGTCTTGCATATGACTCATAGAAATAGTAGATAGACTAGCTAGAATCAATAGATTAGAATTCTAGAACCATATGCAAGACGTCACATACGAACTAGTGCTATTCTATTGATTCTATTAGAATCAAACAGAAAGTTTGATTCTAGATTCAAATGGATTTGAATCTATTTATTGAATAGTGAAAAAGTCTTTTCTAAAATGACGTCTTGCATATGACTCATAGAAATAGTAGATAGACTAGCTAGAATCAAACTTTCACTGTTCTATCTTCTATTGATTCTAGCTGGTCTAGAATCAATAGATTAGAATTCTAGAACCATATGCAAGACGTCACATACGAACTAGTGCTATTCTATTGATTCTATTAGAATCAAACAGAAAGTTTGATTCTAGATTCAAATAGATTTGAATCTATTTATTTAATAGTGAAAAAGTCTTTTCTAAAATGACGTCTTGCATATGACTCATAGAAATAGTAGAGAGACTAGCTAGAATCAATAGATTAGAATTCTAGAACCATATGCAAGACGTCACATACGAACTAGTGCTATTCTATTGATTCTATTAGAATCAAACAGAAAGTTTGATTCTAGATTCAAATAGATTTGAATCTATTTATTGAATAGTGAAAAAGTCTTTTCTAAAATGACGTCTTGCATATGACTCATAGAAATAGTAGATAGACTAGCTAGAATCAAACTTTCACTGTTCTATCTACTATTGATTCTAGCTGGTCTAGAATCAATAGATTAGAATTCTAGAACCATATGCAAGACGTCACATACGAACTAGTGCTATTCTATTGATTCTATTAGAATCAAACAGAAAGTTTGATTCTAGATTCAAATAGATTTGAATCTATTTATTGAATAGTGAAAAAGTCTTTTCTAAAATGACGTCTTGCATATGACTCATAGAAATAGTAGATAGACTAGCTAGAATCAATAGATTAGAATTCTAGAACCATATGCAAGACGTCACATACGAACTAGCGCTATTCTATTGATTCTATTAGAATCAAACAGAAAGTTTGATTCTAGATTCAAATGGATTTGAATCTATTTATTGAATAGTGAAAAAGTCTTTTCTAAAATGACGTCTTGCATATGACTCATAGAAATAGTAGATAGACTAGCTAGAATCAAACTTTCACTGTTCTATCTACTATTGATTCTAGCTGGTCTAGAATCAATAGATTAGAATTCTAGAACCATATGCAAGACGTCACATACGAACTAGTGCTATTCTATTGATTCTATTAGAATCAAACAGAAAGTTTGATTCTAGATTCAAATAGATTTGAATCTATTTATTGAATAGTGAAAAAGTCTTTTCTAAAATGACGTCTTGCATATGACTCATAGAAATAGTAGATAGACTAGCTAGAATCAATAGATTAGAATTCTAGAACCATATGCAAGACGTCACATACGAACTAGTGCTATTCTATTGATTCTATTAGAGTCAAACAGAAAGTTTGATTCTAGATTCAAATAGATTTGAATCTATTTATTGAATAGTGAAAAAGTCTTTTCTAAAATGACGTCTTGCATATGACTCATAGAAATAGTAGATAGACTAGCTAGAATCAAACTTTCACTGTTCTATCTACTATTGATTCTAGCTGGTCTAGAATCAATAGATTAGAATTCTAGAACCATATGCAAGACGTCACATACGAACTAGTGTTATTCTATTGATTCTATTAGAATCAAACAGAAAGTTTGATTCTAGATTCAAATAGATTTGAATCTATTTATTGAATAGTGAAAAAGTCTTTTCTAAAATGACGTCTTGCATATGACTCATAGAAATAGTAGATAGACTAGCTAGAATCAATAGATTAGAATTCTAGAACCATATGCAAGACGTCACATACGAACTAGTGCTATTCTATTGATTCTATTAGAATCAAACAGAAAGTTTGATTCTAGATTCAAATAGATTTGAATCTATTAATTGAATAGTGAAAAAGTCTTTTCTAAAATGACGTCTTGCATATGACTCATAGAAATAGTAGATAGACTAGCTAGAATCAAACTTTCACTGTTCTATCTACTATTGATTCTAGCTGGTCTAGAATCAATAGATTAGAATTCTAGAACCATATGCAAGACGTCACATACGAACTAGTGCTATTCTATTGATTCTATTAGAATCAAACAGAAAGTTTGATTCTAGATTCAAATAGATTTGAATCTATTTATTGAATAGTGAAAAAGTCTTTTCTAAAATGACGTCTTGCATATGACTCATAGAAATAGTAGATAGACTAGCTAGAATCAATAGATTAGAATTCTAGAACCATATGCAAGACGTCACATACGAACTAGTGCTATTCTATTGATTCTATTAGAATCAAACAGAAAGTTTGATTCTAGATTCAAATAGATTTGAATCTATTTATTGAATAGTGAAAAAGTCTTTTCTAAAATGACGTCTTGCATATGACTCATAGAAATAGTAGATAGACTAGCTAGAATCAAACTTTCACTGTTCTATCTACTATTGATTCTAGCTGGTCTAGAATCAATAGATTAGAATTCTAGAACCATATGCAAGACGTCACATGCGAACTAGTGCTATTCTATTGATTCTATTAGAATCAAACAGAAAGTTTGAATCTAGATTCAAATAGATTTGAATCTATTTATTGAATAGTGAAAAAGTCTTTTCTAAAATGACGTCTTGCATATGACTCATAGAAATAGTAGATAGACTAGCTAGAATCAATAGATTAGAATTCTAGAACCATATGCAAGACGTCACATACGAACTAGTGCTATTCTATTGATTCTATTAGAATCAAACAGAAAGTTTGATTCTAGATTCAAATAGATTTGAATCTATTTATTGAATAGTGAAAAAGTCTTTTCTAAAATGACGTCTTGCATATGACTCATAGAAATAGTAGATAGACTAGCTAGAATCAAACTTTCACTGTTCTATCTACTATTGATTCTAGCTGGTCTAGAATCAATAGATTAGAATTCTAGAACCATATACAAGACGTCACATACGAACTAGTGCTATTCTATTGATTCTATTAGAATCAAACAGAAAGTTTGATTCTAGATTCAAATAGATTTGAATCTATTTATTGAATAGTGAAGAAGTCTTTTCTAAAATGACGTCTTGCATATGACTCATAGAAATAGTAGATAGACTAGCTAGAATCAATAGATTAGAATTCTAGAACCATATGCAAGACGTCACATACGAACTAGTGCTATTCTATTGATTCTATTAGAATCAAACAGAAAGTTTGATTCTAGATTCAAATAGATTTGAATCTATTTATTGAATAGTGAAAAAGTCTTTTCTAAAATGACGTCTTGCATATGACTCATAGAAATAGTAGATAGACTAGCTAGAATGAAACTTTCACTGTTCTATCTACTATTGATTCTAGCTGGTCTAGAATCAATAGATTAGAATTCTAGAACCATATGCAAGACGTCACATACGAACTAGTGCTATTCTATTGATTCTATTAGAATCAAACAGAAAGTTTGATTCTAGATTCAAATAGATTTGAATCTATTTATTTAATAGTGAAAAAGTCTTTTCTAAAATGACGTCTTGCATATGACTCATAGAAATAGTAGATAGACTAGCTAGAATCAATAGATTAGAATTCTAGAACCATATGCAAGACGTCACATACGAACTAGTGCTATTCTATTGATTCTTTTAGAATCAAACAGAAAGTTTGATTCTAGATTCAAATAGATTTGAATCTATTTATTGAATAGTGAAAAAGTCTTTTCTAAAATGACGTCTTGCATATGACTCATAGAAATAGTAGATAGACTAGC
>NW_027064059.1:0-28435 GCF_032884065.1 Artemia franciscana
AATATCTCCATTTTTCCAACATACGTAGCTATTACCCTCGAAAACTAAAACTTTTGAAAGGAAAAGAGCCTTTAATCACATTCTTTACCATGTGCAATCATAAAATAGTCTAATATCTTCATTTTTTCAACATACGTTGCTATTACCCTCGAAAACTAAAATTTTTGAAATAGGAAAAGAGCCTTTAATCACATTCTTTACCATGTGCAATCATAAAATAGTCTAATATCTTCATTTTTCAACATACTCAGCTATTACCCTCGAAAACTAAAACTTTTGACATAGGAAAAGAGCCTTTAAACACATTCTTTACCATGTGCAATCATAAAATAGTCTAATATCTTCATTTTGTCGAAAGACCTAGCTATTACCCTTGAAAACTAAAACTTTTGAAATAGGAAAAGAGCCTTTAATCACATTCTTTACCATTTGCAATCATAAAATAGTCTAATATCTTCATTTTTTCAACATACGTAGCTATTACCCTCGAAAACTAAAACTTTTGACATAGGAAAAGAGCCTTTAATCACATTCTTTACCATTTGCAATCATAAAATAGTCTAATATCTTCATTTTTTCAACATACGTAGCTATTACCCTCGAAAACTAAAACTTTTGACATAGGAAAAGAGCCTTTAATCACATTCTTTACCATGTGCAATCATAAAATAGTCTAATATCTTCATTTTTTCAACATACGTAGCTATTACCCTCGAAAACTAAAACTTTTGAAATAGGAAAAGAGCCTTTAATCACATTCTTTACCATGTGCAATCATAAAATAGTCTAATATCTTCATTTTTTCAACATACGCTATTACCCTCGAAAACTAAAACTTTTGAAATAGGAAAAGAGCCTTTAATCACATTCTTTACCATGTGCAATCATAAAATAGTCTAATATCTTCATTTTTTCAACATACGTAGCTATTACCCTCGAAAACTAAAACTTTTGAAATAGGAAAAGAGCCTTTAATCACATTCTTTACCATGTGCAATCATAAAATAGTCTAATATCTTCATTTTTTCAACATACGTAGCTATTACCCTCGAAAACTAAAACTTTTGAAATAGGAAAAGAGCCTTTAATCACATTCTTTACCATGTGCAATCATAAAATAGTCTAATATCTTCATTTTTTCAACATACGTAGCTATTACCCTCGAAAACTAAAACTTTTGAAATAGGAAAAGAGCCTTTAATCACATTCTTTACCATTTGCAATCATAAAATAGTCTAATATCTTCATTTTTTCAACATACGTAGCTATTACCCTCGAAAACTAAAACTTTTGAAATAGGAAAAGAGCCTTTAATCACATTCTTTACCATGTGCAATCATAAAATAGTCTAATATCTTCATTTTTTCAACATACGTAGCTATTACCCTCGAAAACTAAAACTTTTGACATAGGAAAAGAGCCTTTAATCACATTCTTTACCATTTGCAATCATAAAATAGTCTAATATCTTCATTTTTTCAACATACGTAGCTATTACCCTCGAAAACTAAAACTTTTGACAAGGAAAAGAGCCTTTAATCACATTCTTTACCATGTGCAATCATAAAATAGTCTAATATCTTCATTTTTTCAACATACGTAGCTATTACCCTCGAAAACTAAAACTTTTGAAATAGGAAAAGAGCCTTTAATCACATTCTTTACCATGTGCAATCATAAAATAGTCTAATATCTTCATTTTTTCAACATACGTAGCTATTACCCTCGAAAACTAAAACTTTTGACATAGGAAAAGAGCCTTTAATCACATTCTTTACCATGTGCAATCATAAAATAGTCTAATATCTTCATTTTTCAACATACGTAGCTATTACCCTCGAAAACTAAAACTTTTGAAATAGGAAAAGAGCCTTTAATCACATTCTTTACCATTTGCAATCATAAAATAGTCTAATATCTTCATTTTTTCAACATACGTAGCTATTACCCTCGAAAACTAAAACTTTTGACATAGGAAAAGAGCCTTTAATCACATTCTTTACCATTTGCAATCATAAAATAGTCTAATATCTTCATTTTTTCAACATACGTAGCTATTACCCTCGAAAACTAAAACTTTTGACATAGGAAAAGAGCCTTTAATCACATTCTTTACCATGTGCAATCATAAAATAGTCTAATATCTTCATTTTTTCAACATACGTAGCTATTACCCTCGAAAACTAAAACTTTTGAAATAGGAAAAGAGCCTTTAATCACATTCTTTACCATGTGCAATCATAAAATAGTCTAATATCTTCATTTTTTCAACATACGTAGCTATTACCCTCGAAAACTAAAACTTTTGAAATAGGAAAAGAGCCTTTAATCACATTCTTTACCATGTGCAATCATAAAATAGTCTAATATCTTCATTTTTTCAACATACGTAGCTATTACCCTCGAAAACTAAAACTTTTGACAATAGGAAAAGAGCCTTTAATCACATTCTTTACCATGTGCAATCATAAAATAGTCTAATATCTTCATTTTGTCAAACAACTTCATAACATACGTAGCTATTACCCTCGAAAACTAAAACTTTTGAAATAGGAAAAGAGCCTTTAATCACATTCTTTACCATGTGCAATCATAAAATAGTCTAATATCTTCATTTTTTCAACATACGTAGCTATTACCCTCGAAAACTAAAACTTTTGAAATAGGAAAAGAGCCTTTAATCACATTCTTTACCATTTGCAATCATAAAATAGTCTAATATCTTCATTTTTTCAACATACGTAGCTATTACCCTCGAAAACTAAAACTTTTGACATAGGAAAAGAGCCTTTAATCACATTCTTTACCATGTGCAATCATAAAATAGTCTAATATCTTCATTTTTTCAACATACGTAGCTATTACCCTCGAAAACTAAAACTTTTGAAATAGGAAAAGAGCCTTTAATCACATTCTTTACCATGTGCAATCATAAAATAGTCTAATATCTTCATTTTTTCAACATACGTAGCTATTACCCTCGAAAACTAAAACTTTTGAAATAGGAAAAGAGCCTTTAATCACATTCTTTACCATTGCAATCATAAAATAGTCTAATATCTTCATTTTTTCAACATACGTAGCTATTACCCTCGAAAACTAAAACTTTTGAAATAGGAAAAGAGCCTTTAATCACATTCTTTACCATGTGCAATCATAAAATAGTCTAATATCTTCATTTTTTCAACATACGTAGCTATTACCCTCGAAAACTAAAACTTTTGAATAGGAAAAGAGCCTTTAATCACATTCTTTACCATGTGCAATCATAAAATAGTCTAATATCTTCATTTTTTCAACATACGTAGCTATTACCCTCGAAAACTAAAACTTTTGAAATAGGAAAAGAGCCTTTAATCACATTCTTTACCATTTGCAATCATAAAATAGTCTAATATCTTCATTTTTTCAACATACGTAGCTATTACCCTCGAAAACTAAAACTTTTGACATAGGAAAAGAGCCTTTAATCACATTCTTTACCATGTGCAATCATAAAATAGTCTAATATCTTCATTTTTTCAACATACGTAGCTATTACCCTCGAAAACTAAAACTTTTGAAATAGGAAAAGAGCCTTTAATCACATTCTTTACCATGTGCAATCATAAAATAGTCTAATATCTTCATTTTTTCAACATACGTAGCTATTACCCTCGAAAACTAAAACTTTTGAAATAGGAAAAGAGCCTTTAATCACATTCTTTACCATTTGCAATCATAAAATAGTCTAATATCTTCATTTTTTCAACATACGTAGCTATTACCCTCGAAAACTAAAACTTTTGACATAGGAAAAGAGCCTTTAATCACATTCTTTACCATTTGCAATCATAAAATAGTCTAATATCTTCATTTTTTCAACATACGTAGCTATTACCCTCGAAAACTAAAACTTTTGAAATAGGAAAAGAGCCTTTAATCACATTCTTTACCATGTGCAATCATAAAATAGTCTAATATCTTCATTTTTTCAACATACGTAGCTATTACCCTCGAAAACTAAAACTTTTGACATAGGAAAAGAGCCTTTAATCACATTCTTTACCATTGCAATCATAAAATAGTCTAATATCTTCATTTTTTCAACATACGTAGCTATTACCCTCGAAAACTAAAACTTTTGACAAGGAAAAGAGCCTTTAATCACATTCTTTACCATGTGCAATCATAAAATAGTCTAATATCTTCATTTTTTCAACATACGTAGCTATTACCCTCGAAAACTAAAACTTTTGAAATAGGAAAAGAGCCTTTAATCACATTCTTTACCATGTGCAATCATAAAATAGTCTAATATCTTCATTTTTTCAACATACGTAGCTATTACCCTCGAAAACTAAAACTTTTGACATAGGAAAAGAGCCTTTAATCACATTCTTTACCATGTGCAATCATAAAATAGTCTAATATCTTCATTTTTTCAACATACGTAGCTATTACCCTCGAAAACTAAAACTTTTGAAATAGGAAAAGAGCCTTTAATCACATTCTTTACCATTTGCAATCATAAAATAGTCTAATATCTTCATTTTTTCAACATACGTAGCTATTACCCTCGAAAACTAAAACTTTTGAATAGGAAAAGAGCCTTTAATCACATTCTTTACCATGTGCAATCATAAAATAGTCTAATATCTTCATTTTTTCAACATACGTAGCTATTACCCTCGAAAACTAAAACTTTTGACATAGGAAAAGAGCCTTTAATCACATTCTTTACCATGTGCAATCATAAAATAGTCTAATATCTTCATTTTTTCAACATACGTAGCTATTACCCTCGAAAACTAAAACTTTTGAAATAGGAAAAGAGCCTTTAATCACATTCTTTACCATGTGCAATCATAAAATAGTCTAATATCTTCATTTTTTCAACATACGTAGCTATTACCCTCGAAAACTAAAACTTTTGAAATAGGAAAAGAGCCTTTAATCACATTCTTTACCATTGCAATCATAAAATAGTCTAATATCTTCATTTTTTCAACATACGTAGCTATTACCCTCGAAAACTAAAACTTTTGAAATAGGAAAAGAGCCTTTAATCACATTCTTTACCATGTGCAATCATAAAATAGTCTAATATCTTCATTTTTTCAACATACGTAGCTATTACCCTCGAAAACTAAAACTTTTGAAATAGGAAAAGAGCCTTTAATCACATTCTTTACCATTTGCAATCATAAAATAGTCTAATATCTTCATTTTTTCAACATACGTAGCTATTACCCTCGAAAACTAAAACTTTTGACATAGGAAAAGAGCCTTTAATCACATTCTTTACCATTTGCAATCATAAAATAGTCTAATATCTTCATTTTTTCAACATACGTAGCTATTACCCTCGAAAACTAAAACTTTTGAAATAGGAAAAGAGCCTTTAATCACATTCTTTACCATTTGCAATCATAAAATAGTCTAATATCTTCATTTTTTCAACATACGTAGCTATTACCCTCGAAAACTAAAACTTTTGACATAGGAAAAGAGCCTTTAATCACATTCTTTACCATTGCAATCATAAAATAGTCTAATATCTTCATTTTTTCAACATACGTAGCTATTACCCTCGAAAACTAAAACTTTTGACATAGGAAAAGAGCCTTTAATCACATTCTTTACCATGTGCAATCATAAAATAGTCTAATATCTTCATTTTTTCAACATACGTAGCTATTACCCTCGAAAACTAAAACTTTTGAAATAGGAAAAGAGCCTTTAATCACATTCTTTACCATGTGCAATCATAAAATAGTCTAATATCTTCATTTTTTCAACATACGTAGCTATTACCCTCGAAAACTAAAACTTTTGACATAGGAAAAGAGCCTTTAATCACATTCTTTACCATTTGCAATCATAAAATAGTCTAATATCTTCATTTTTTCAACATACGTAGCTATTACCCTCGAAAACTAAAACTTTTGACAAGGAAAAGAGCCTTTAATCACATTCTTTACCATTGCAATCATAAAATAGTCTAATATCTTCATTTTTTCAACATACGTAGCTATTACCCTCGAAAACTAAAACTTTTGAAATAGGAAAAGAGCCTTTAATCACATTCTTTACCATGTGCAATCATAAAATAGTCTAATATCTTCATTTTTTCAACATACGTAGCTATTACCCTCGAAAACTAAAACTTTTGACATAGGAAAAGAGCCTTTAATCACATTCTTTACCATGTGCAATCATAAAATAGTCTAATATCTTCATTTTTCAACATACGTAGCTATTACCCTCGAAAACTAAAACTTTTGAAATAGGAAAAGAGCCTTTAATCACATTCTTTACCATGTGCAATCATAAAATAGTCTAATATCTTCATTTTTTCAACATACGTAGCTATTACCCTCGAAAACTAAAACTTTTGAAATAGGAAAAGAGCCTTTAATCACATTCTTTACCATTTGCAATCATAAAATAGTCTAATATCTTCATTTTTTCAACATACGTAGCTATTACCCTCGAAAACTAAAACTTTTGACATAGGAAAAGAGCCTTTAATCACATTCTTTACCATGTGCAATCATAAAATAGTCTAATATCTTCATTTTTTCAACATACGTAGCTATTACCCTCGAAAACTAAAACTTTTGAAATAGGAAAAGAGCCTTTAATCACATTCTTTACCATTGCAATCATAAAATAGTCTAATATCTTCATTTTTTCAACATACGTAGCTATTACCCTCGAAAACTAAAACTTTTGAAATAGGAAAAGAGCCTTTAATCACATTCTTTACCATTGCAATCATAAAATAGTCTAATATCTTCATTTTTTCAACATACGTAGCTATTACCCTCGAAAACTAAAACTTTTGAAATAGGAAAAGAGCCTTTAATCACATTCTTTACCATGTTGCAATCATAAAATAGTCTAATATCTTCATTTTTTCAACATACGTAGCTATTACCCTCGAAAACTAAAACTTTTGAAATAGGAAAAGAGCCTTTAATCACATTCTTTACCATTGCAATCATAAAATAGTCTAATATCTTCATTTTTTCAACATACGTAGCTATTACCCTCGAAAACTAAAACTTTTGAATAGGAAAAGAGCCTTTAATCACATTCTTTACCATTTGCAATCATAAAATAGTCTAATATCTTCATTTTTTCAACATACGTAGCTATTACCCTCGAAAACTAAAACTTTTGAAATAGGAAAAGAGCCTTTAATCACATTCTTTACCATGTGCAATCATAAAATAGTCTAATATCTTCATTTTTTCAACATACGTAGCTATTACCCTCGAAAACTAAAACTTTTGACATAGGAAAAGAGCCTTTAATCACATTCTTTACCATTTGCAATCATAAAATAGTCTAATATCTTCATTTTTTCAACATACGTAGCTATTACCCTCGAAAACTAAAACTTTTGACAAGGAAAAGAGCCTTTAATCACATTCTTTACCATGTGCAATCATAAAATAGTCTAATATCTTCATTTTTTCAACATACGTAGCTATTACCCTCGAAAACTAAAACTTTTGAAATAGGAAAAGAGCCTTTAATCACATTCTTTACCATGTGCAATCATAAAATAGTCTAATATCTTCATTTTTTCAACATACGTAGCTATTACCCTCGAAAACTAAAACTTTTGACATAGGAAAAGAGCCTTTAATCACATTCTTTACCATGTGCAATCATAAAATAGTCTAATATCTTCATTTTTCAACATACGTAGCTATTACCCTCGAAAACTAAAACTTTTGACATAGGAAAAGAGCCTTTAATCACATTCTTTACCATTTGCAATCATAAAATAGTCTAATATCTTCATTTTTTCAACATACGTAGCTATTACCCTCGAAAACTAAAACTTTTGAAATAGGAAAAGAGCCTTTAATCACATTCTTTACCATGTGCAATCATAAAATAGTCTAATATCTTCATTTTTTCAACATACGTAGCTATTACCCTCGAAAACTAAAACTTTTGACATAGGAAAAGAGCCTTTAATCACATTCTTTACCATGTGCAATCATAAAATAGTCTAATATCTTCATTTTTTCAACATACGTAGCTATTACCCTAGAAAACTAAAACTTTTGAAATAGGAAAAGAGCCTTTAATCACATTCTTTACCATGTGCAATCACAAAATAGTCTAATATCTTCATTTTTTCAACATACGTAGCTATTACCCTCGAGAACTAAAATTTTTGAAATAGGAAAAGAGCCTTTAATCACATTCTTTACCATGTGCAATCATAAAATAGTCTAATATCTTCATTTTTCAACATACTAGCTATTACCCTCGAAAACTAAAACTTTTGACAAGGAAAAGAGCCTTTAATCACATTCTTTACCATGTGCAATCATAAAATAGTCTAATATCTTCATTTTTTCAAAGACCTAGCTATTACCCTCGAAAACTAAAACTTTTGAAATAGGAAAAGAGCCTTTAATCACATTCTTTACCATTTGCAATCATAAAATAGTCTAATATCTTCATTTTTTCAACATACGTAGCTATTACCCTCGAAAACTAAAACTTTTGACATAGGAAAAGAGCCTTTAATCACATTCTTTACCATTTGCAATCATAAAATAGTCTAATATCTTCATTTTTTCAACATACGTAGCTATTACCCTCGAAAACTAAAACTTTTGACATAGGAAAAGAGCCTTTAATCACATTCTTTACCATGTGCAATCATAAAATAGTCTAATATCTTCATTTTTTCAACATACGTAGCTATTACCCTCGAAAACTAAAACTTTTGAAATAGGAAAAGAGCCTTTAATCACATTCTTTACCATGTGCAATCATAAAATAGTCTAATATCTTCATTTTTTCAACATACGTAGCTATTACCCTCGAAAACTAAAACTTTTGAAATAGGAAAAGAGCCTTTAATCACATTCTTTACCATGTGCAATCATAAAATAGTCTAATATCTTCATTTTTTCAACATACGTAGCTATTACCCTCGAAAACTAAAACTTTTGAAATAGGAAAAGAGCCTTTAATCACATTCTTTACCATGTGCAATCATAAAATAGTCTAATATCTTCATTTTTTCAACATACGTAGCTATTACCCTCGAAAACTAAAACTTTTGAAATAGGAAAAGAGCCTTTAATCACATTCTTTACCATTTGCAATCATAAAATAGTCTAATATCTTCATTTTTTCAACATACGTAGCTATTACCCTCGAAAACTAAAACTTTTGACAATAGGAAAAGAGCCTTTAATCACATTCTTTACCATTTGCAATCATAAAATAGTCTAATATCTTCATTTTTTCAACATACGTAGCTATTACCCTCGAAAACTAAAACTTTTGAAATAGGAAAAGAGCCTTTAATCACATTCTTTACCATGTGCAATCATAAAATAGTCTAATATCTTCATTTTTTCAACATACGTAGCTATTACCCTCGAAAACTAAAACTTTTGACATAGGAAAAGAGCCTTTAATCACATTCTTTACCATTTGCAATCATAAAATAGTCTAATATCTTCATTTTTTCAACATACGTAGCTATTACCCTCGAAAACTAAAACTTTTGAAAGGAAAAGAGCCTTTAATCACATTCTTTACCATTGCAATCATAAAATAGTCTAATATCTTCATTTTTTCAACATACGTAGCTATTACCCTCGAAAACTAAAACTTTTGAAATAGGAAAAGAGCCTTTAATCACATTCTTTACCATGTGCAATCATAAAATAGTCTAATATCTTCATTTTTTCAACATACGTAGCTATTACCCTCGAAAACTAAAACTTTTGACATAGGAAAAGAGCCTTTAATCACATTCTTTACCATGTGCAATCATAAAATAGTCTAATATCTTCATTTTTTCAACATACGTAGCTATTACCCTCGAAAACTAAAACTTTTGAAATAGGAAAAGAGCCTTTAATCACATTCTTTACCATTTGCAATCATAAAATAGTCTAATATCTTCATTTTTTCAACATACGTAGCTATTACCCTCGAAAACTAAAACTTTTGACATAGGAAAAGAGCCTTTAATCACATTCTTTACCATTGCAATCATAAAATAGTCTAATATCTTCATTTTTTCAACATACGTAGCTATTACCCTCGAAAACTAAAACTTTTGACATAGGAAAAGAGCCTTTAATCACATTCTTTACCATGTGCAATCATAAAATAGTCTAATATCTTCATTTTTTCAACATACGTAGCTATTACCCTCGAAAACTAAAACTTTTGAAATAGGAAAAGAGCCTTTAATCACATTCTTTACCATGTGCAATCATAAAATAGTCTAATATCTTCATTTTTTCAACATACGTAGCTATTACCCTCGAAAACTAAAACTTTTGAAATAGGAAAAGAGCCTTTAATCACATTCTTTACCATGTGCAATCATAAAATAGTCTAATATCTTCATTTTTTCAACATACGTAGCTATTACCCTCGAAAACTAAAACTTTTGACAATAGGAAAAGAGCCTTTAATCACATTCTTTACCATGTGCAATCATAAAATAGTCTAATATCTTCATTTTTTCAACATAACATACGTAGCTATTACCCTCGAAAACTAAAACTTTTGAAATAGGAAAAGAGCCTTTAATCACATTCTTTACCATGTGCAATCATAAAATAGTCTAATATCTTCATTTTTTCAACATACGTAGCTATTACCCTCGAAAACTAAAACTTTTGAAATAGGAAAAGAGCCTTTAATCACATTCTTTACCATTTGCAATCATAAAATAGTCTAATATCTTCATTTTTTCAACATACGTAGCTATTACCCTCGAAAACTAAAACTTTTGAATAGGAAAAGAGCCTTTAATCACATTCTTTACCATGTGCAATCATAAAATAGTCTAATATCTTCATTTTTTCAACATACGTAGCTATTACCCTCGAAAACTAAAACTTTTGAAATAGGAAAAGAGCCTTTAATCACATTCTTTACCATGTGCAATCATAAAATAGTCTAATATCTTCATTTTTTCAACATACGTAGCTATTACCCTCGAAAACTAAAACTTTTGAAATAGGAAAAGAGCCTTTAATCACATTCTTTACCATTTGCAATCATAAAATAGTCTAATATCTTCATTTTTTCAACATACGTAGCTATTACCCTCGAAAACTAAAACTTTTGAAATAGGAAAAGAGCCTTTAATCACATTCTTTACCATGTGCAATCATAAAATAGTCTAATATCTTCATTTTTTCAACATACGTAGCTATTACCCTCGAAAACTAAAACTTTTGAATAGGAAAAGAGCCTTTAATCACATTCTTTACCATTTGCAATCATAAAATAGTCTAATATCTTCATTTTTTCAACATACGTAGCTATTACCCTCGAAAACTAAAACTTTTGACAATAGGAAAAGAGCCTTTAATCACATTCTTTACCATTTGCAATCATAAAATAGTCTAATATCTTCATTTTTTCAACATACGTAGCTATTACCCTCGAAAACTAAAACTTTTGAAATAGGAAAAGAGCCTTTAATCACATTCTTTACCATGTGCAATCATAAAATAGTCTAATATCTTCATTTTTTCAACATACGTAGCTATTACCCTCGAAAACTAAAACTTTTGACATAGGAAAAGAGCCTTTAATCACATTCTTTACCATGTGCAATCATAAAATAGTCTAATATCTTCATTTTTCAACATACGTAGCTATTACCCTCGAAAACTAAAACTTTTGAAATAGGAAAAGAGCCTTTAATCACATTCTTTACCATTTGCAATCATAAAATAGTCTAATATCTTCATTTTTTCAACATACGTAGCTATTACCCTCGAAAACTAAAACTTTTGACATAGGAAAAGAGCCTTTAATCACATTCTTTACCATTTGCAATCATAAAATAGTCTAATATCTTCATTTTTTCAACATACGTAGCTATTACCCTCGAAAACTAAAACTTTTGACATAGGAAAAGAGCCTTTAATCACATTCTTTACCATGTGCAATCATAAAATAGTCTAATATCTTCATTTTTTCAACATACGTAGCTATTACCCTCGAAAACTAAAACTTTTGAAATAGGAAAAGAGCCTTTAATCACATTCTTTACCATGTGCAATCATAAAATAGTCTAATATCTTCATTTTTTCAACATACGTAGCTATTACCCTCGAAAACTAAAACTTTTGAAATAGGAAAAGAGCCTTTAATCACATTCTTTACCATGTGCAATCATAAAATAGTCTAATATCTTCATTTTTTCAACATACGTAGCTATTACCCTCGAAAACTAAAACTTTTGAAATAGGAAAAGAGCCTTTAATCACATTCTTTACCATGTGCAATCATAAAATAGTCTAATATCTTCATTTTTCATCAATATCTTCATTTTCAACATACGTAGCTATTACCCTCGAAAACTAAAACTTTTGAAATAGGAAAAGAGCCTTTAATCACATTCTTTACCATGTGCAATCATAAAATAGTCTAATATCTTCATTTTTTCAACATACGTAGCTATTACCCTCGAAAACTAAAACTTTTGAAATAGGAAAAGAGCCTTTAATCACATTCTTTACCATTTGCAATCATAAAATAGTCTAATATCTTCATTTTTTCAACATACGTAGCTATTACCCTCGAAAACTAAAACTTTTGACATAGGAAAAGAGCCTTTAATCACATTCTTTACCATGTTGCAATCATAAAATAGTCTAATATCTTCATTTTTTCAACATACGTAGCTATTACCCTCGAAAACTAAAACTTTTGAATAGGAAAAGAGCCTTTAATCACATTCTTTACCATTTGCAATCATAAAATAGTCTAATATCTTCATTTTTTCAACATACGTAGCTATTACCCTCGAAAACTAAAACTTTTGAAATAGGAAAAGAGCCTTTAATCACATTCTTTACCATTTGCAATCATAAAATAGTCTAATATCTTCATTTTTTCAACATACGTAGCTATTACCCTCGAAAACTAAAACTTTTGAAATAGGAAAAGAGCCTTTAATCACATTCTTTACCATTGCAATCATAAAATAGTCTAATATCTTCATTTTTTCAACATACGTAGCTATTACCCTCGAAAACTAAAACTTTTGAATAGGAAAAGAGCCTTTAATCACATTCTTTACCATTTGCAATCATAAAATAGTCTAATATCTTCATTTTTTCAACATACGTAGCTATTACCCTCGAAAACTAAAACTTTTGACATAGGAAAAGAGCCTTTAATCACATTCTTTACCATTTGCAATCATAAAATAGTCTAATATCTTCATTTTTTCAACATACGTAGCTATTACCCTCGAAAACTAAAACTTTTGACATAGGAAAAGAGCCTTTAATCACATTCTTTACCATTTGCAATCATAAAATAGTCTAATATCTTCATTTTTTCAACATACGTAGCTATTACCCTCGAAAACTAAAACTTTTGAATAGGAAAAGAGCCTTTAATCACATTCTTTACCATTTGCAATCATAAAATAGTCTAATATCTTCATTTTTTCAACATACGTAGCTATTACCCTCGAAAACTAAAACTTTTGACATAGGAAAAGAGCCTTTAATCACATTCTTTACCATTGCAATCATAAAATAGTCTAATATCTTCATTTTTTCAACATACGTAGCTATTACCCTCGAAAACTAAAACTTTTGACATAGGAAAAGAGCCTTTAATCACATTCTTTACCATTTGCAATCATAAAATAGTCTAATATCTTCATTTTTTCAACATACGTAGCTATTACCCTCGAAAACTAAAACTTTTGAAATAGGAAAAGAGCCTTTAATCACATTCTTTACCATGTGCAATCATAAAATAGTCTAATATCTTCATTTTTTCAACATACGTAGCTATTACCCTCGAAAACTAAAACTTTTGAAATAGGAAAAGAGCCTTTAATCACATTCTTTACCATGTGCAATCATAAAATAGTCTAATATCTTCATTTTTTCAACATACGTAGCTATTACCCTCGAAAACTAAAACTTTTGACATAGGAAAAGAGCCTTTAATCACATTCTTTACCATTTGCAATCATAAAATAGTCTAATATCTTCATTTTTTCAACATACGTAGCTATTACCCTCGAAAACTAAAACTTTTGAAATAGGAAAAGAGCCTTTAATCACATTCTTTACCATGTGCAATCATAAAATAGTCTAATATCTTCATTTTTTCAACATACGTAGCTATTACCCTCGAAAACTAAAACTTTTGACATAGGAAAAGAGCCTTTAATCACATTCTTTACCATTTGCAATCATAAAATAGTCTAATATCTTCATTTTTTCAACATACGTAGCTATTACCCTCGAAAACTAAAACTTTTGAAATAGGAAAAGAGCCTTTAATCACATTCTTTACCATTTGCAATCATAAAATAGTCTAATATCTTCATTTTTTCAACATACGTAGCTATTACCCTCGAAAACTAAAACTTTTGAATAGGAAAAGAGCCTTTAATCATTCTTTACCATTTGCAATCATAAAATAGTCTAATATCTTCATTTTTTCAACATACGTAGCTATTACCCTCGAAAACTAAAACTTTTGACATAGGAAAAGAGCCTTTAATCACATTCTTTACCATTTGCAATCATAAAATAGTCTAATATCTTCATTTTTTCAACATACGTAGCTATTACCCTCGAAAACTAAAACTTTTGAAATAGGAAAAGAGCCTTTAATCACATTCTTTACCATTTGCAATCATAAAATAGTCTAATATCTTCATTTTTTCAACATACGTAGCTATTACCCTCGAAAACTAAAACTTTTGAAATAGGAAAAGAGCCTTTAATCACATTCTTTACCATTTGCAATCATAAAATAGTCTAATATCTTCATTTTTTCAACATACGTAGCTATTACCCTCGAAAACTAAAACTTTTGACATAGGAAAAGAGCCTTTAATCACATTCTTTACCATGTGCAATCATAAAATAGTCTAATATCTTCATTTTTTCAACATACGTAGCTATTACCCTCGAAAACTAAAACTTTTGAAATAGGAAAAGAGCCTTTAATCACATTCTTTACCATTTGCAATCATAAAATAGTCTAATATCTTCATTTTTTCAACATACGTAGCTATTACCCTCGAAAACTAAAACTTTTGACATAGGAAAAGAGCCTTTAATCACATTCTTTACCATTTGCAATCATAAAATAGTCTAATATCTTCATTTTTTCAACATACGTAGCTATTACCCTCGAAAACTAAAACTTTTGAAATAGGAAAAGAGCCTTTAATCACATTCTTTACCATTGCAATCATAAAATAGTCTAATATCTTCATTTTTTCAACATACGTAGCTATTACCCTCGAAAACTAAAACTTTTGAATAGGAAAAGAGCCTTTAATCACATTCTTTACCATTTGCAATCATAAAATAGTCTAATATCTTCATTTTTTCAACATACGTAGCTATTACCCTCGAAAACTAAAACTTTTGACATAGGAAAAGAGCCTTTAATCACATTCTTTACCATGTGCAATCATAAAATAGTCTAATATCTTCATTTTTTCAACATACGTAGCTATTACCCTCGAAAACTAAAACTTTTGAAATAGGAAAAGAGCCTTTAATCACATTCTTTACCATGTTGCAATCATAAAATAGTCTAATATCTTCATTTTTTCAACATACGTAGCTATTACCCTCGAAAACTAAAACTTTTGACATAGGAAAAGAGCCTTTAATCACATTCTTTACCATGTGCAATCATAAAATAGTCTAATATCTTCATTTTTTCAACATACGTAGCTATTACCCTCGAAAACTAAAACTTTTGAAATAGGAAAAGAGCCTTTAATCACATTCTTTACCATGTGCAATCATAAAATAGTCTAATATCTTCATTTTTTCAACATACGTAGCTATTACCCTCGAAAACTAAAACTTTTGACATAGGAAAAGAGCCTTTAATCACATTCTTTACCATTTGCAATCATAAAATAGTCTAATATCTTCATTTTTTCAACATACGTAGCTATTACCCTCGAAAACTAAAACTTTTGACATAGGAAAAGAGCCTTTAATCACATTCTTTACCATGTGCAATCATAAAATAGTCTAATATCTTCATTTTTTCAACATACGTAGCTATTACCCTCGAAAACTAAAACTTTTGAAATAGGAAAAGAGCCTTTAATCACATTCTTTACCATTTGCAATCATAAAATAGTCTAATATCTTCATTTTTTCAACATACGTAGCTATTACCCTCGAAAACTAAAACTTTTGAAATAGGAAAAGAGCCTTTAATCACATTCTTTACCATGTGCAATCATAAAATAGTCTAATATCTTCATTTTTTCAACATACGTAGCTATTACCCTCGAAAACTAAAACTTTTGAAATAGGAAAAGAGCCTTTAATCACATTCTTTACCATTTGCAATCATAAAATAGTCTAATATCTTCATTTTTTCAACATACGTAGCTATTACCCTCGAAAACTAAAACTTTTGAAATAGGAAAAGAGCCTTTAATCACATTCTTTACCATTTGCAATCATAAAATAGTCTAATATCTTCATTTTTTCAACATACGTAGCTATTACCCTCGAAAACTAAAACTTTTGACATAGGAAAAGAGCCTTTAATCACATTCTTTACCATTTGCAATCATAAAATAGTCTAATATCTTCATTTTTTCAACATACGTAGCTATTACCCTCGAAAACTAAAACTTTTGACATAGGAAAAGAGCCTTTAATCACATTCTTTACCATTTGCAATCATAAAATAGTCTAATATCTTCATTTTTTCAACATACGTAGCTATTACCCTCGAAAACTAAAACTTTTGAATAGGAAAAGAGCCTTTAATCACATTCTTTACCATTGCAATCATAAAATAGTCTAATATCTTCATTTTTTCAACATACGTAGCTATTACCCTCGAAAACTAAAACTTTTGAATAGGAAAAGAGCCTTTAATCACATTCTTTACCATTTGCAATCATAAAATAGTCTAATATCTTCATTTTTTCAACATACGTAGCTATTACCCTCGAAAACTAAAACTTTTGAAATAGGAAAAGAGCCTTTAATCACATTCTTTACCATGTGCAATCATAAAATAGTCTAATATCTTCATTTTTTCAACATACGTAGCTATTACCCTCGAAAACTAAAACTTTTGACATAGGAAAAGAGCCTTTAATCACATTCTTTACCATTTGCAATCATAAAATAGTCTAATATCTTCATTTTTTCAACATACGTAGCTATTACCCTCGAAAACTAAAACTTTTGAAATAGGAAAAGAGCCTTTAATCACATTCTTTACCATTTGCAATCATAAAATAGTCTAATATCTTCATTTTTTCAACATACGTAGCTATTACCCTCGAAAACTAAAACTTTTGACATAGGAAAAGAGCCTTTAATCACATTCTTTACCATTTGCAATCATAAAATAGTCTAATATCTTCATTTTTTCAACATACGTAGCTATTACCCTCGAAAACTAAAACTTTTGACATAGGAAAAGAGCCTTTAATCACATTCTTTACCATGTGCAATCATAAAATAGTCTAATATCTTCATTTTTTCAACATACGTAGCTATTACCCTCGAAAACTAAAACTTTTGAAATAGGAAAAGAGCCTTTAATCACATTCTTTACCATGTGCAATCATAAAATAGTCTAATATCTTCATTTTTTCAACATACGTAGCTATTACCCTCGAAAACTAAAACTTTTGACATAGGAAAAGAGCCTTTAATCACATTCTTTACCATGTGCAATCATAAAATAGTCTAATATCTTCATTTTTTCAACATACGTAGCTATTACCCTCGAAAACTAAAACTTTTGAATAGGAAAAGAGCCTTTAATCACATTCTTTACCATGTGCAATCATAAAATAGTCTAATATCTTCATTTTTTCAACATACGTAGCTATTACCCTCGAAAACTAAAACTTTTGACATAGGAAAAGAGCCTTTAATCACATTCTTTACCATGTGCAATCATAAAATAGTCTAATATCTTCATTTTTTCAACATACGTAGCTATTACCCTCGAAAACTAAAACTTTTGAAATAGGAAAAGAGCCTTTAATCACATTCTTTACCATGTGCAATCATAAAATAGTCTAATATCTTCATTTTTTCAACATACGTAGCTATTACCCTCGAAAACTAAAACTTTTGACATAGGAAAAGAGCCTTTAATCACATTCTTTACCATGTGCAATCATAAAATAGTCTAATATCTTCATTTTTTCAACATACGTAGCTATTACCCTCGAAAACTAAAACTTTTGAATAGGAAAAGAGCCTTTAATCACATTCTTTACCATTTGCAATCATAAAATAGTCTAATATCTTCATTTTTTCAACATACGTAGCTATTACCCTCGAAAACTAAAACTTTTGAAATAGGAAAAGAGCCTTTAATCACATTCTTTACCATTTGCAATCATAAAATAGTCTAATATCTTCATTTTTTCAACATACGTAGCTATTACCCTCGAAAACTAAAACTTTTGACATAGGAAAAGAGCCTTTAATCACATTCTTTACCATGTTGCAATCATAAAATAGTCTAATATCTTCATTTTTTCAACATACGTAGCTATTACCCTCGAAAACTAAAACTTTTGAAATAGGAAAAGAGCCTTTAATCACATTCTTTACCATTGCAATCATAAAATAGTCTAATATCTTCATTTTTTCAACATACGTAGCTATTACCCTCGAAAACTAAAACTTTTGACATAGGAAAAGAGCCTTTAATCACATTCTTTACCATTTGCAATCATAAAATAGTCTAATATCTTCATTTTTTCAACATACGTAGCTATTACCCTCGAAAACTAAAACTTTTGAATAGGAAAAGAGCCTTTAATCACATTCTTTACCATTTGCAATCATAAAATAGTCTAATATCTTCATTTTTTCAACATACGTAGCTATTACCCTCGAAAACTAAAACTTTTGACATAGGAAAAGAGCCTTTAATCACATTCTTTACCATGTGCAATCATAAAATAGTCTAATATCTTCATTTTTTCAACATACGTAGCTATTACCCTCGAAAACTAAAACTTTTGAAATAGGAAAAGAGCCTTTAATCACATTCTTTACCATGTGCAATCATAAAATAGTCTAATATCTTCATTTTTTCAACATACGTAGCTATTACCCTCGAAAACTAAAACTTTTGAATAGGAAAAGAGCCTTTAATCACATTCTTTACCATTTGCAATCATAAAATAGTCTAATATCTTCATTTTTTCAACATACGTAGCTATTACCCTCGAAAACTAAAACTTTTGACATAGGAAAAGAGCCTTTAATCACATTCTTTACCATTGCAATCATAAAATAGTCTAATATCTTCATTTTTTCAACATACGTAGCTATTACCCTCGAAAACTAAAACTTTTGAAATAGGAAAAGAGCCTTTAATCACATTCTTTACCATGTGCAATCATAAAATAGTCTAATATCTTCATTTTTTCAACATACGTAGCTATTACCCTCGAAAACTAAAACTTTTGAAATAGGAAAAGAGCCTTTAATCACATTCTTTACCATGTGCAATCATAAAATAGTCTAATATCTTCATTTTTTCAACATACGTAGCTATTACCCTCGAAAACTAAAACTTTTGAAATAGGAAAAGAGCCTTTAATCACATTCTTTACCATGTGCAATCATAAAATAGTCTAATATCTTCATTTTTTCAACATACGTAGCTATTACCCTCGAAAACTAAAACTTTTGAAATAGGAAAAGAGCCTTTAATCACATTCTTTACCATGTGCAATCATAAAATAGTCTAATATCTTCATTTTTTCAACATACGTAGCTATTACCCTCGAAAACTAAAACTTTTGAAATAGGAAAAGAGCCTTTAATCACATTCTTTACCATGTGCAATCATAAAATAGTCTAATATCTTCATTTTTTCAACATACGTAGCTATTACCCTCGAAAACTAAAACTTTTGACATAGGAAAAGAGCCTTTAATCACATTCTTTACCATGTGCAATCATAAAATAGTCTAATATCTTCATTTTTTCAACATACGTAGCTATTACCCTCGAAAACTAAAACTTTTGAAATAGGAAAAGAGCCTTTAATCACATTCTTTACCATGTGCAATCATAAAATAGTCTAATATCTTCATTTTTTCAACATACGTAGCTATTACCCTCGAAAACTAAAACTTTTGAAATAGGAAAAGAGCCTTTAATCACATTCTTTACCATGTGCAATCATAAAATAGTCTAATATCTTCATTTTTTCAACATACGTAGCTATTACCCTCGAAAACTAAAACTTTTGACATAGGAAAAGAGCCTTTCATCACATTCTTTACCATGTGCAATCATAAAATAGTCTAATATCTTCATTTTTTCAACATACGTAGCTATTACCCTCGAAAACTAAAACTTTTGACATAGGAAAAGAGCCTTTAATCACATTCTTTACCATTTGCAATCATAAAATAGTCTAATATCTTCATTTTTTCAACATACGTAGCTATTACCCTCGAAAACTAAAACTTTTGAAATAGGAAAAGAGCCTTTAATCACATTCTTTACCATTTGCAATCATAAAATAGTCTAATATCTTCATTTTTTCAACATACAGCTATTACCCTCGAAAACTAAAACTTTTGAATAGGAAAAGAGCCTTTAATCACATTCTTTACCATTTGCAATCATAAAATAGTCTAATATCTTCATTTTTTCAACATACGTAGCTATTACCCTCGAAAACTAAAACTTTTGACATAGGAAAAGAGCCTTTAATCACATTCTTTACCATGTGCAATCATAAAATAGTCTAATATCTTCATTTTTTCAACATACGTAGCTATTACCCTCGAAAACTAAAACTTTTGAAATAGGAAAAGAGCCTTTAATCACATTCTTTGCCATTTGCAATCATAAAATAGTCTAAAATCTTCATTTTTTCAACATACGTAGCTATTACCCTCGAAAACTAAAACTTTTGAAATAGGAAAAGAGCCTTTAATCACATTCTTTACCATTTGCAATCATAAAATAGTCTAATATCTTCATTTTTTCAACATACGTAGCTATTACCCTCGAAAACTAAAACTTTTGAAATAGGAAAAGAGCCTTTAATCACATTCTTTACCATTTGCAATCATAAAATAGTCTAATATCTTCATTTTTTCAACATACGTAGCTATTACCCTCGAAAACTAAAACTTTAATCACATTCTTTACCATTTGCAATCATAAAATAGTCTAATATCTTCATTTTTTCAACATACGTAGCTATTACCCTCGAAAACTAAAACTTTTGACATAGGAAAAGAGCCTTTAATCACATTCTTTACCATTTGCAATCATAAAATAGTCTAATATCTTCATTTTTTCAACATACGTAGCTATTACCCTCGAAAACTAAAACTTTTGACATAGGAAAAGAGCCTTTAATCACATTCTTTACCATTTGCAATCATAAAATAGTCTAATATCTTCATTTTTTCAACATAAGTAGCTATTACCCTCGAAAACTAAAACTTTTGAA
This sequence comes from Artemia franciscana, assembly GCF_032884065.1. NCBI lineage: Eukaryota > Metazoa > Arthropoda > Branchiopoda > Anostraca > Artemiidae > Artemia > Artemia franciscana. The sequence continues at coordinate 21,493 of NW_027064059.1, forward strand.
ATAGGAAAAGAGCCTTTAATCACATTCTTTACCATTTGCAATCATAAAATAGTCTAATATCTTCATTTTTTCAACATACGTAGCTATTACCCTCGAAAACTAAAACTTTTGAAATAGGAAAAGAGCCTTTAATCACATTCTTTACCATTTGCAATCATAAAATAGTCTAATATCTTCATTTTTTCAACATACGTAGCTATTACCCTCGAAAACTAAAACTTTTGAAATAGGAAAAGAGCCTTTAATCACATTCTTTACCATGTGCAATCATAAAATAGTCTAATATCTTCATTTTTTCAACATACGAGCTATTACCCTCGAAAACTAAAACTTTTGACATAGGAAAAGAGCCTTTAATCACATTCTTTACCATGTGCAATCATAAAATAGTCTAATATCTTCATTTTTTCAACATACGTAGCTATTACCCTCGAAAACTAAAACTTTTGAAATAGGAAAAGAGCCTTTAATCACATTCTTTACCATGTGCAATCATAAAATAGTCTAATATCTTCATTTTTTCAACATACGTAGCTATTACCCTCGAAAACTAAAACTTTTGAATAGGAAAAGAGCCTTTAATCACATTCTTTACCATGTGCAATCATAAAATAGTCTAATATCTTCATTTTTTCAACATACGTAGCTATTACCCTCGAAAACTAAAACTTTTGAAATAGGAAAAGAGCCTTTAATCACATTCTTTACCATGTGCAATCATAAAATAGTCTAATATCTTCATTTTTTCAACATACGTAGCTATTACCCTCGAAAACTAAAACTTTTGAAATAGGAAAAGAGCCTTTAATCACATTCTTTACCATGTGCAATCATAAAATAGTCTAATATCTTCATTTTTTCAACATACTAGCTATTACCCTCGAAAACTAAAACTTTTGAAATAGGAAAAGAGCCTTTAATCACATTCTTTACCATGTGCAATCATAAAATAGTCTAATATCTTCATTTTTTCAACATACGTAGCTATTACCCTCGAAAACTAAAACTTTTGAAATAGGAAAAGAGCCTTTAATCACATTCTTTACCATTTGCAATCATAAAATAGTCTAATATCTTCATTTTTTCAACATACGTAGCTATTACCCTCGAAAACTAAAACTTTTGAAATAGGAAAAGAGCCTTTAATCACATTCTTTACCATTTGCAATCATAAAATAGTCTAATATCTTCATTTTTTCAACATACGTAGCTATTACCCTCGAAAACTAAAACTTTTGAATAGGAAAAGAGCCTTTAATCACATTCTTTACCATTTGCAATCATAAAATAGTCTAATATCTTCATTTTTTCAACATACGTAGCTATTACCCTCGAAAACTAAAACTTTTGAAATAGGAAAAGAGCCTTTAATCACATTCTTTACCATGTGCAATCATAAAATAGTCTAATATCTTCATTTTTTCAACATACGTAGCTATTACCCTCGCCTTTAATCACATTCTTTACCATTTGCAATCATAAAATAGTCTAATATCTTCATTTTTTCAACATACGTAGCTATTACCCTCGAAAACTAAAACTTTTGACATAGGAAAAGAGCCTTTAATCACATTCTTTACCATTTGCAATCATAAAATAGTCTAATATCTTCATTTTTTCAACATACGTAGCTATTACCCTCGAAAACTAAAACTTTTGACATAGGAAAAGAGCCTTTAATCACATTCTTTACCATTTGCAATCATAAAATAGTCTAATATCTTCATTTTTTCAACATACGTAGCTATTACCCTCGAAAACTAAAACTTTTGAAATAGGAAAAGAGCCTTTAATCACATTCTTTACCATTTGCAATCATAAAATAGTCTAATATCTTCATTTTTTCAACATACGTAGCTATTACCCTCGAAAACTAAAACTTTTGACATAGGAAAAGAGCCTTTAATCACATTCTTTACCATTTGCAATCATAAAATAGTCTAATATCTTCATTTTTTCAACATACGTAGCTATTACCCTCGAAAACTAAAACTTTTGACATAGGAAAAGAGCCTTTAATCACATTCTTTACCATTTGCAATCATAAAATAGTCTAATATCTTCATTTTTTCAACATACGTAGCTATTACCCTCGAAAACTAAAACTTTTGACATAGGAAAAGAGCCTTTAATCACATTCTTTACCATTTGCAATCATAAAATAGTCTAATATCTTCATTTTTTCAACATACGTAGCTATTACCCTCGAAAACTAAAACTTTTGAAATAGGAAAAGAGCCTTTAATCACATTCTTTACCATGTGCAATCATAAAATTGTCTAATATCTTCATTTTTTCAACATACGTAGCTATTACCCTCGAAAACTAAAACTTTTGACATAGGAAAAGAGCCTTTAATCACATTCTTTACCATGTGCAATCATAAAATAGTCTAATATCTTCATTTTTTCAACATACGTAGCTATTACCCTCGAAAACTAAAACTTTTGACATAGGAAAAGAGCCTTTAATCACATTCTTTACCATTTGCAATCATAAAATAGTCTAATATCTTCATTTTTTCAACATACGTAGCTATTACCCTCGAAAACTAAAACTTTTGAAATAGGAAAAGAGCCTTTAATCACATTCTTTACCATTTGCAATCATAAAATAGTCTAATATCTTCATTTTTTCAACACACGTAGCTATTACCCTCGAAAACTAAAACTTTTGAAATAGGAAAAGAGCCTTTAATCACATTCTTTACCATGTGCAATCATAAAATAGTCTAATATCTTCATTTTTTCAACATACGTAGCTATTACCCTCGAAAACTAAAACTTTTGAAATAGGAAAAGAGCCTTTAATCACATTCTTTACCATTTGCAATCATAAAATAGTCTAATATCTTCATTTTTTCAACATACGTAGCTATTACCCTCGAAAACTAAAACTTTTGAAATAGGAAAAGAGCCTTTAATCACATTCTTTACCATTTGCAATCATAAAATAGTCTAATATCTTCATTTTTTCAACATACGTAGCTATTACCCTCGAAAACTAAAACTTTTGAAATAGGAAAAGAGCCTTTAATCACATTCTTTACCATTTGCAATCATAAAATAGTCTAATATCTTCATTTTTTCAACATACGTAGCTATTACCCTCGAAAACTAAAACTTTTGAAATAGGAAAAGAGCCTTTAATCACATTCTTTACCATGTGCAATCATAAAATAGTCTAATATCTTCATTTTTTCAACATACGTAGCTATTACCCTCGAAAACTAAAACTTTTGAAATAGGAAAAGAGCCTTTAATCACATTCTTTACCATGTGCAATCATAAAATAGTCTAATATCTTCATTTTTTCAACATACGTAGCTATTACCCTCGAAAACTAAAACTTTTGAAATAGGAAAAGAGCCTTTAATCACATTCTTTACCATGTGCAATCATAAAATAGTCTAATATCTTCATTTTTTCAACATACGTAGCTATTACCCTCGAAAACTAAAACTTTTGACATAGGAAAAGAGCCTTTAATCACATTCTTTACCAAGTGCAATCATAAAATTGTCTAATATCTTCATTTTTTCACATACGTAAAGCTATTACCCTCGAAAACTAAAACTTTTGACATAGGAAAAGAGCCTTTAATCACATTCTTTACCATGTGCAATCATAAAATAGTCTAATATCTTCATTTTTTCAACATACGTAGCTATTACCCTCGAAAACTAAAACTTTTGACATAGGAAAAGAGCCTTTAATCACATTCTTTACCATTTGCAATCATAAAATAGTCTAATATCTTCATTTTTTCAACATACGTAGCTATTACCCTCGAAAACTAAAACTTTTGACATAGGAAAAGAGCCTTTAATCACATTCTTTACCATTTGCAATCATAAAATAGTCTAATATCTTCATTTTTTCAACATACGTCGCTATTACCCTCGAAAACTAAAACTTTTGAAATAGGAAAAGAGCCTTTAATCACATTCTTTACCATGTGCAATCATAAAATTGTCTAATATCTTCATTTTTTCCTCAGACAAAGCTATTACCCTCGAAAACTAAAACTTTTGACATAGGAAAAGAGCCTTTAATCACATTCTTTACCATGTGCAATCATAAAATTGTCTAATATCTTCATTTTTTCAACATACGTAGCTATTACCCTCGAAAACTAAAACTTTTGACATAGGAAAAGAGCCTTTAATCACATTCTTTACCATTTGCAATCATAAAATAATCTAATATCTTCATTTTTTCAACATACGTAGCTATTACCCTCGAAAACTAAAACTTTTAAAATAGGAAAAGAGCCTTTAATCACATTCTTTACCATTTGCGATCATAAAATAGTCTAATATCTTCATTTTTTCAACATATGTAGCTATTACCCTCGAAAACTAAAATTTTTGACATAAGAAAAGAGCCTTTAATCACATTGTTTACCATTTGCAATCATAAAATAGTCTAATATCTTCATTTTTTCAACATACGTAGCTATTACCCTCGAAAACTAAAACTTTTGAAATAGGAAAAGAGCCTTTAATCATATTCTTTACCATGTGCAATCATAAAATAGTCTAATATCTTCATTTTTTTCACAGATCTAGCTATTACCCTCGCCTTTAATCACATTCTTTACCATTTGCAATCATAAAATAGTCTAGTATCTTCATTTTTTCAACATACGTAGCTATTACCCTCGAAAACTAAAACTTTTGACATAGGAAAAGAGCCTTTAACCACATTCTTTACCATTTGCAATCATAAAATAGTCTAATATCTTCATTTTTTCAACATACGTAGCTATTACCCTCGAAAACTAAAACTTTTGAAATAGGAAAAGACCCTTTAATCACATTCTTTACCATTTGCAGTCATAAAATAGTCTAATATCTTCATTTTTTCAACATACGTAGCTATTACCCTCGAAAACTAAAACTTTTGACATAGGAAAAGAGCCTTTAATCACATTCTTTACCATTTGAAATCATAAAATAGTCTAATATCTTCATTTTTTCAACATACGTAGCTATTACCCTCGAAAACTAAAACTTTTGAAATAGGAAAAGAGCCTTTAATCACATTCTTTACCATTTGCAATCATAAAATAGTCTAATATCTTCAATTTTCAACATACGTAGCTATTACCCTCGAAAACTAAAACTTTTGACATAGGGAAAGAGCCTTTAATCACATTCTTTACCATTTGCAATCATAAAATAGTCTAATATCTTCATTTTTTCAACATACGCAGCTATTACCCTCGAAAACTAAAACTTTTGAAATAGGAAAAGAGCCTTTAATCACATTCTTTACCATGTGCAATCATAAAATTGTCTAATATCTTCATTTTTTCCACAGAAAAAGCTCTTACCCCCCGAAAACTAAAACTTTTGACATAGGAAAAGAGCCTTTAATCACATTCTTTACCATGTGCAATCATAAAATTGTCTAATATCTTCATTTTTTCAACATACGTAGCTATTACCCTCGAAAACTAAAACTTTTGACATAGGAAAAGAGCCTCTAATCACATTCTTTACCATTTGCAATCATAAAATAGTCTAATATCTTCATTTTTTCAACATACGTAACTATTACCCTCGAAAACTAAAACTTTTGAAATAGGAAAAGAGCCTTTAATCACATTCTTTACCATGTGCAATCATAAAATAGTCTAATATCTTCATTTTTTCAACATACGTAGCTATTACCCTCGAAAACTAAAACTTTTGACATAGGAAAAGAGCCTTTAAGCACATTCTTTACCATGTGCAATCATAAAATAGTCTAATATCTTCATTTTTTCAACATACGTAGCTATTACCCTCGAAAACTAAATAGGAAAACTTTTGAAATAGGAAAAGAGCCTTTAATCACATTCTTTACCATGTGCAATCATAAAATTGTCTAATATCTTCATTTTTTCAACATACTTAGCTATTACCCTCGAAAACTAAAACTTTTGACATAGGAAAAGAGCCTTTAATCACATTCTTTACTATGTGCAATCATAAAATAGTCTAATATCTTCATTTTTTCCACAGACCTAGCTATTACCCTCGAAAACTAAAACTTTTGAAATAGGAAAAGAGCCTTTAATCACATTCTTTACCATTTGCAATCATAAAATAGTCTAATATCTTCATTTTTTCAACTTACGTAGCTATTACCCTCGAAAACTAGAACTTTTGACATAGGAAAAGAGCCTTTAATCACATTCTTTACCATTTGCAATCATAAAATAGTCTAATATCTTCATTTTTTCAACATACGTAGCTATTACCCTCGAAAACTAAAACTTTTAAAATAGGAAAAGAGCCTTTAATCACATTCTTTACCATTTGCGATCATAAAATAGTCTAATATCTTCATTTTTTCAACATACGTAGCTATTACCCTCGAAAACTAAAATTTTCGACAAAAGAAAAGAGCCTTTAATCACATTGTTTACCATTTGCAATCATAAAATTGTCTAATATCTTCATTTTTTTCAAAATACGTAGCTATTACCCTCGAAAACTAAAACTTTTTGAAATAGGAAAAGAGCCTTTAATCATATTCTTTACCATGTGCAATCATAAAACAGTCTAATATCTTCATTTTTTTCACAGACCTAGCTATTACCCTCGCCTTTAATCACATTCTTTACCATTTGCATTCATAAATAGTCTAGTATCTTCATTTTTTCAACATACGTAGCTATTACCCTCGAAAACTAAAACTTTTGACATAGGAAAAGAGCCTTTAATCACATTCTTTACCATTTGCAATCATAAAATAGTCTAATATCTTCATTTTTTCAACATACGTAGCTATTACGCTCGAAAACTAAAACTTTTGACATAGGAAAAGAGCCTTTAATCACATTCTTTACCATTTGCAATCATAAAATAGTCTAATATCTTCATTTTTTCAACATACGTAGCTATTACCCTCGAAAACTAAAACTTTTGAAAGAGGAAAAGAGCCTTTAATCA
>NW_027064060.1:0-28428 GCF_032884065.1 Artemia franciscana
GGTTAGGTTAGGTTAGGTTAGGTTAGGTTAGGTTAGGTTAGGTTAGGTTAGGTTAGGTTAGGTTAGGTTAGGTTAGGTTAGGTTAGGTTAGGTTAGGTTAGGTTAGGTTAGGTTAGGTTAGGTTAGGTTAGGTTAGGTTAGGTTAGGTTAGGTTAGGTTAGGTTAGGTTAGGTTAGGTTAGGTTAGGTTAGGTTAGGTTAGGTTAGGTTAGGTTAGGTTAGGTTAGGTTAGGTTAGGTTAGGTTAGGTTAGGTTAGGTTAGGTTAGGTTAGGTTAGGTTAGGTTAGGTTAGGTTAGGTTAGGTTAGGTTAGGTTAGGTTAGGTTAGGTTAGGTTAGGTTAGGTTAGGTTAGGTTAGGTTAGGTTAGGTTAGGTTAGGTTAGGTTAGGTTAGGTTAGGTTAGGTTAGGTTAGGTTAGGTTAGGTTAGGTTAGGTTAGGTTAGGTTAGGTTAGGTTAGGTTAGGTTAGGTTAGGTTAGGTTAGGTTAGGTTAGGTTAGGTTAGGTTAGGTTAGGTTAGGTTAGGTTAGGTTAGGTTAGGTTAGGTTAGGTTAGGTTAGGTTAGGTTAGGTTAGGTTAGGTTAGGTTAGGTTAGGTTAGGTTAGGTTAGGTTAGGTTAGGTTAGGTTAGGTTAGGTTAGGTTAGGTTAGGTTAGGTTAGGTTAGGTTAGGTTAGGTTAGGTTAGGTTAGGTTAGGTTAGGTTAGGTTAGGTTAGGTTAGGTTAGGTTAGGTTAGGTTAGGTTAGGTTAGGTTAGGTTAGGTTAGGTTAGGTTAGGTTAGGTTAGGTTAGGTTAGGTTAGGTTAGGTTAGGTTAGGTTAGGTTAGGTTAGGTTAGGTTAGGTTAGGTTAGGTTAGGTTAGGTTAGGTTAGGTTAGGTTAGGTTAGGTTAGGTTAGGTTAGGTTAGGTTAGGTTAGGTTAGGTTAGGTTAGGTTAGGTTAGGTTAGGTTAGGTTAGGTTAGGTTAGGTTAGGTTAGGTTAGGTTAGGTTAGGTTAGGTTAGGTTAGGTTAGGTTAGGTTAGGTTAGGTTAGGTTAGGTTAGGTTAGGTTAGGTTAGGTTAGGTTAGGTTAGGTTAGGTTAGGTTAGGTTAGGTTAGGTTAGGTTAGGTTAGGTTAGGTTAGGTTAGGTTAGGTTAGGTTAGGTTAGGTTAGGTTAGGTTAGGTTAGGTTAGGTTAGGTTAGGTTAGGTTAGGTTAGGTTAGGTTAGGTTAGGTTAGGTTAGGTTAGGTTAGGTTAGGTTAGGTTAGGTTAGGTTAGGTTAGGTTAGGTTAGGTTAGGTTAGGTTAGGTTAGGTTAGGTTAGGTTAGGTTAGGTTAGGTTAGGTTAGGTTAGGTTAGGTTAGGTTAGGTTAGGTTAGGTTAGGTTAGGTTAGGTTAGGTTAGGTTAGGTTAGGTTAGGTTAGGTTAGGTTAGGTTAGGTTAGGTTAGGTTAGGTTAGGTTAGGTTAGGTTAGGTTAGGTTAGGTTAGGTTAGGTTAGGTTAGGTTAGGTTAGGTTAGGTTAGGTTAGGTTAGGTTAGGTTAGGTTAGGTTAGGTTAGGTTAGGTTAGGTTAGGTTAGGTTAGGTTAGGTTAGGTTAGGTTAGGTTAGGTTAGGTTAGGTTAGGTTAGGTTAGGTTAGGTTAGGTTAGGTTAGGTTAGGTTAGGTTAGGTTAGGTTAGGTTAGGTTAGGTTAGGTTAGGTTAGGTTAGGTTAGGTTAGGTTAGGTTAGGTTAGGTTAGGTTAGGTTAGGTTAGGTTAGGTTAGGTTAGGTTAGGTTAGGTTAGGTTAGGTTAGGTTAGGTTAGGTTAGGTTAGGTTAGGTTAGGTTAGGTTAGGTTAGGTTAGGTTAGGTTAGGTTAGGTTAGGTTAGGTTAGGTTAGGTTAGGTTAGGTTAGGTTAGGTTAGGTTAGGTTAGGTTAGGTTAGGTTAGGTTAGGTTAGGTTAGGTTAGGTTAGGTTAGGTTAGGTTAGGTTAGGTTAGGTTAGGTTAGGTTAGGTTAGGTTAGGTTAGGTTAGGTTAGGTTAGGTTAGGTTAGGTTAGGTTAGGTTAGGTTAGGTTAGGTTAGGTTAGGTTAGGTTAGGTTAGGTTAGGTTAGGTTAGGTTAGGTTAGGTTAGGTTAGGTTAGGTTAGGTTAGGTTAGGTTAGGTTAGGTTAGGTTAGGTTAGGTTAGGTTAGGTTAGGTTAGGTTAGGTTAGGTTAGGTTAGGTTAGGTTAGGTTAGGTTAGGTTAGGTTAGGTTAGGTTAGGTTAGGTTAGGTTAGGTTAGGTTAGGTTAGGTTAGGTTAGGTTAGGTTAGGTTAGGTTAGGTTAGGTTAGGTTAGGTTAGGTTAGGTTAGGTTAGGTTAGGTTAGGTTAGGTTAGGTTAGGTTAGGTTAGGTTAGGTTAGGTTAGGTTAGGTTAGGTTAGGTTAGGTTAGGTTAGGTTAGGTTAGGTTAGGTTAGGTTAGGTTAGGTTAGGTTAGGTTAGGTTAGGTTAGGTTAGGTTAGGTTAGGTTAGGTTAGGTTAGGTTAGGTTAGGTTAGGTTAGGTTAGGTTAGGTTAGGTTAGGTTAGGTTAGGTTAGGTTAGGTTAGGTTAGGTTAGGTTAGGTTAGGTTAGGTTAGGTTAGGTTAGGTTAGGTTAGGTTAGGTTAGGTTAGGTTAGGTTAGGTTAGGTTAGGTTAGGTTAGGTTAGGTTAGGTTAGGTTAGGTTAGGTTAGGTTAGGTTAGGTTAGGTTAGGTTAGGTTAGGTTAGGTTAGGTTAGGTTAGGTTAGGTTAGGTTAGGTTAGGTTAGGTTAGGTTAGGTTAGGTTAGGTTAGGTTAGGTTAGGTTAGGTTAGGTTAGGTTAGGTTAGGTTAGGTTAGGTTAGGTTAGGTTAGGTTAGGTTAGGTTAGGTTAGGTTAGGTTAGGTTAGGTTAGGTTAGGTTAGGTTAGGTTAGGTTAGGTTAGGTTAGGTTAGGTTAGGTTAGGTTAGGTTAGGTTAGGTTAGGTTAGGTTAGGTTAGGTTAGGTTAGGTTAGGTTAGGTTAGGTTAGGTTAGGTTAGGTTAGGTTAGGTTAGGTTAGGTTAGGTTAGGTTAGGTTAGGTTAGGTTAGGTTAGGTTAGGTTAGGTTAGGTTAGGTTAGGTTAGGTTAGGTTAGGTTAGGTTAGGTTAGGTTAGGTTAGGTTAGGTTAGGTTAGGTTAGGTTAGGTTAGGTTAGGTTAGGTTAGGTTAGGTTAGGTTAGGTTAGGTTAGGTTAGGTTAGGTTAGGTTAGGTTAGGTTAGGTTAGGTTAGGTTAGGTTAGGTTAGGTTAGGTTAGGTTAGGTTAGGTTAGGTTAGGTTAGGTTAGGTTAGGTTAGGTTAGGTTAGGTTAGGTTAGGTTAGGTTAGGTTAGGTTAGGTTAGGTTAGGTTAGGTTAGGTTAGGTTAGGTTAGGTTAGGTTAGGTTAGGTTAGGTTAGGTTAGGTTAGGTTAGGTTAGGTTAGGTTAGGTTAGGTTAGGTTAGGTTAGGTTAGGTTAGGTTAGGTTAGGTTAGGTTAGGTTAGGTTAGGTTAGGTTAGGTTAGGTTAGGTTAGGTTAGGTTAGGTTAGGTTAGGTTAGGTTAGGTTAGGTTAGGTTAGGTTAGGTTAGGTTAGGTTAGGTTAGGTTAGGTTAGGTTAGGTTAGGTTAGGTTAGGTTAGGTTAGGTTAGGTTAGGTTAGGTTAGGTTAGGTTAGGTTAGGTTAGGTTAGGTTAGGTTAGGTTAGGTTAGGTTAGGTTAGGTTAGGTTAGGTTAGGTTAGGTTAGGTTAGGTTAGGTTAGGTTAGGTTAGGTTAGGTTAGGTTAGGTTAGGTTAGGTTAGGTTAGGTTAGGTTAGGTTAGGTTAGGTTAGGTTAGGTTAGGTTAGGTTAGGTTAGGTTAGGTTAGGTTAGGTTAGGTTAGGTTAGGTTAGGTTAGGTTAGGTTAGGTTAGGTTAGGTTAGGTTAGGTTAGGTTAGGTTAGGTTAGGTTAGGTTAGGTTAGGTTAGGTTAGGTTAGGTTAGGTTAGGTTAGGTTAGGTTAGGTTAGGTTAGGTTAGGTTAGGTTAGGTTAGGTTAGGTTAGGTTAGGTTAGGTTAGGTTAGGTTAGGTTAGGTTAGGTTAGGTTAGGTTAGGTTAGGTTAGGTTAGGTTAGGTTAGGTTAGGTTAGGTTAGGTTAGGTTAGGTTAGGTTAGGTTAGGTTAGGTTAGGTTAGGTTAGGTTAGGTTAGGTTAGGTTAGGTTAGGTTAGGTTAGGTTAGGTTAGGTTAGGTTAGGTTAGGTTAGGTTAGGTTAGGTTAGGTTAGGTTAGGTTAGGTTAGGTTAGGTTAGGTTAGGTTAGGTTAGGTTAGGTTAGGTTAGGTTAGGTTAGGTTAGGTTAGGTTAGGTTAGGTTAGGTTAGGTTAGGTTAGGTTAGGTTAGGTTAGGTTAGGTTAGGTTAGGTTAGGTTAGGTTAGGTTAGGTTAGGTTAGGTTAGGTTAGGTTAGGTTAGGTTAGGTTAGGTTAGGTTAGGTTAGGTTAGGTTAGGTTAGGTTAGGTTAGGTTAGGTTAGGTTAGGTTAGGTTAGGTTAGGTTAGGTTAGGTTAGGTTAGGTTAGGTTAGGTTAGGTTAGGTTAGGTTAGGTTAGGTTAGGTTAGGTTAGGTTAGGTTAGGTTAGGTTAGGTTAGGTTAGGTTAGGTTAGGTTAGGTTAGGTTAGGTTAGGTTAGGTTAGGTTAGGTTAGGTTAGGTTAGGTTAGGTTAGGTTAGGTTAGGTTAGGTTAGGTTAGGTTAGGTTAGGTTAGGTTAGGTTAGGTTAGGTTAGGTTAGGTTAGGTTAGGTTAGGTTAGGTTAGGTTAGGTTAGGTTAGGTTAGGTTAGGTTAGGTTAGGTTAGGTTAGGTTAGGTTAGGTTAGGTTAGGTTAGGTTAGGTTAGGTTAGGTTAGGTTAGGTTAGGTTAGGTTAGGTTAGGTTAGGTTAGGTTAGGTTAGGTTAGGTTAGGTTAGGTTAGGTTAGGTTAGGTTAGGTTAGGTTAGGTTAGGTTAGGTTAGGTTAGGTTAGGTTAGGTTAGGTTAGGTTAGGTTAGGTTAGGTTAGGTTAGGTTAGGTTAGGTTAGGTTAGGTTAGGTTAGGTTAGGTTAGGTTAGGTTAGGTTAGGTTAGGTTAGGTTAGGTTAGGTTAGGTTAGGTTAGGTTAGGTTAGGTTAGGTTAGGTTAGGTTAGGTTAGGTTAGGTTAGGTTAGGTTAGGTTAGGTTAGGTTAGGTTAGGTTAGGTTAGGTTAGGTTAGGTTAGGTTAGGTTAGGTTAGGTTAGGTTAGGTTAGGTTAGGTTAGGTTAGGTTAGGTTAGGTTAGGTTAGGTTAGGTTAGGTTAGGTTAGGTTAGGTTAGGTTAGGTTAGGTTAGGTTAGGTTAGGTTAGGTTAGGTTAGGTTAGGTTAGGTTAGGTTAGGTTAGGTTAGGTTAGGTTAGGTTAGGTTAGGTTAGGTTAGGTTAGGTTAGGTTAGGTTAGGTTAGGTTAGGTTAGGTTAGGTTAGGTTAGGTTAGGTTAGGTTAGGTTAGGTTAGGTTAGGTTAGGTTAGGTTAGGTTAGGTTAGGTTAGGTTAGGTTAGGTTAGGTTAGGTTAGGTTAGGTTAGGTTAGGTTAGGTTAGGTTAGGTTAGGTTAGGTTAGGTTAGGTTAGGTTAGGTTAGGTTAGGTTAGGTTAGGTTAGGTTAGGTTAGGTTAGGTTAGGTTAGGTTAGGTTAGGTTAGGTTAGGTTAGGTTAGGTTAGGTTAGGTTAGGTTAGGTTAGGTTAGGTTAGGTTAGGTTAGGTTAGGTTAGGTTAGGTTAGGTTAGGTTAGGTTAGGTTAGGTTAGGTTAGGTTAGGTTAGGTTAGGTTAGGTTAGGTTAGGTTAGGTTAGGTTAGGTTAGGTTAGGTTAGGTTAGGTTAGGTTAGGTTAGGTTAGGTTAGGTTAGGTTAGGTTAGGTTAGGTTAGGTTAGGTTAGGTTAGGTTAGGTTAGGTTAGGTTAGGTTAGGTTAGGTTAGGTTAGGTTAGGTTAGGTTAGGTTAGGTTAGGTTAGGTTAGGTTAGGTTAGGTTAGGTTAGGTTAGGTTAGGTTAGGTTAGGTTAGGTTAGGTTAGGTTAGGTTAGGTTAGGTTAGGTTAGGTTAGGTTAGGTTAGGTTAGGTTAGGTTAGGTTAGGTTAGGTTAGGTTAGGTTAGGTTAGGTTAGGTTAGGTTAGGTTAGGTTAGGTTAGGTTAGGTTAGGTTAGGTTAGGTTAGGTTAGGTTAGGTTAGGTTAGGTTAGGTTAGGTTAGGTTAGGTTAGGTTAGGTTAGGTTAGGTTAGGTTAGGTTAGGTTAGGTTAGGTTAGGTTAGGTTAGGTTAGGTTAGGTTAGGTTAGGTTAGGTTAGGTTAGGTTAGGTTAGGTTAGGTTAGGTTAGGTTAGGTTAGGTTAGGTTAGGTTAGGTTAGGTTAGGTTAGGTTAGGTTAGGTTAGGTTAGGTTAGGTTAGGTTAGGTTAGGTTAGGTTAGGTTAGGTTAGGTTAGGTTAGGTTAGGTTAGGTTAGGTTAGGTTAGGTTAGGTTAGGTTAGGTTAGGTTAGGTTAGGTTAGGTTAGGTTAGGTTAGGTTAGGTTAGGTTAGGTTAGGTTAGGTTAGGTTAGGTTAGGTTAGGTTAGGTTAGGTTAGGTTAGGTTAGGTTAGGTTAGGTTAGGTTAGGTTAGGTTAGGTTAGGTTAGGTTAGGTTAGGTTAGGTTAGGTTAGGTTAGGTTAGGTTAGGTTAGGTTAGGTTAGGTTAGGTTAGGTTAGGTTAGGTTAGGTTAGGTTAGGTTAGGTTAGGTTAGGTTAGGTTAGGTTAGGTTAGGTTAGGTTAGGTTAGGTTAGGTTAGGTTAGGTTAGGTTAGGTTAGGTTAGGTTAGGTTAGGTTAGGTTAGGTTAGGTTAGGTTAGGTTAGGTTAGGTTAGGTTAGGTTAGGTTAGGTTAGGTTAGGTTAGGTTAGGTTAGGTTAGGTTAGGTTAGGTTAGGTTAGGTTAGGTTAGGTTAGGTTAGGTTAGGTTAGGTTAGGTTAGGTTAGGTTAGGTTAGGTTAGGTTAGGTTAGGTTAGGTTAGGTTAGGTTAGGTTAGGTTAGGTTAGGTTAGGTTAGGTTAGGTTAGGTTAGGTTAGGTTAGGTTAGGTTAGGTTAGGTTAGGTTAGGTTAGGTTAGGTTAGGTTAGGTTAGGTTAGGTTAGGTTAGGTTAGGTTAGGTTAGGTTAGGTTAGGTTAGGTTAGGTTAGGTTAGGTTAGGTTAGGTTAGGTTAGGTTAGGTTAGGTTAGGTTAGGTTAGGTTAGGTTAGGTTAGGTTAGGTTAGGTTAGGTTAGGTTAGGTTAGGTTAGGTTAGGTTAGGTTAGGTTAGGTTAGGTTAGGTTAGGTTAGGTTAGGTTAGGTTAGGTTAGGTTAGGTTAGGTTAGGTTAGGTTAGGTTAGGTTAGGTTAGGTTAGGTTAGGTTAGGTTAGGTTAGGTTAGGTTAGGTTAGGTTAGGTTAGGTTAGGTTAGGTTAGGTTAGGTTAGGTTAGGTTAGGTTAGGTTAGGTTAGGTTAGGTTAGGTTAGGTTAGGTTAGGTTAGGTTAGGTTAGGTTAGGTTAGGTTAGGTTAGGTTAGGTTAGGTTAGGTTAGGTTAGGTTAGGTTAGGTTAGGTTAGGTTAGGTTAGGTTAGGTTAGGTTAGGTTAGGTTAGGTTAGGTTAGGTTAGGTTAGGTTAGGTTAGGTTAGGTTAGGTTAGGTTAGGTTAGGTTAGGTTAGGTTAGGTTAGGTTAGGTTAGGTTAGGTTAGGTTAGGTTAGGTTAGGTTAGGTTAGGTTAGGTTAGGTTAGGTTAGGTTAGGTTAGGTTAGGTTAGGTTAGGTTAGGTTAGGTTAGGTTAGGTTAGGTTAGGTTAGGTTAGGTTAGGTTAGGTTAGGTTAGGTTAGGTTAGGTTAGGTTAGGTTAGGTTAGGTTAGGTTAGGTTAGGTTAGGTTAGGTTAGGTTAGGTTAGGTTAGGTTAGGTTAGGTTAGGTTAGGTTAGGTTAGGTTAGGTTAGGTTAGGTTAGGTTAGGTTAGGTTAGGTTAGGTTAGGTTAGGTTAGGTTAGGTTAGGTTAGGTTAGGTTAGGTTAGGTTAGGTTAGGTTAGGTTAGGTTAGGTTAGGTTAGGTTAGGTTAGGTTAGGTTAGGTTAGGTTAGGTTAGGTTAGGTTAGGTTAGGTTAGGTTAGGTTAGGTTAGGTTAGGTTAGGTTAGGTTAGGTTAGGTTAGGTTAGGTTAGGTTAGGTTAGGTTAGGTTAGGTTAGGTTAGGTTAGGTTAGGTTAGGTTAGGTTAGGTTAGGTTAGGTTAGGTTAGGTTAGGTTAGGTTAGGTTAGGTTAGGTTAGGTTAGGTTAGGTTAGGTTAGGTTAGGTTAGGTTAGGTTAGGTTAGGTTAGGTTAGGTTAGGTTAGGTTAGGTTAGGTTAGGTTAGGTTAGGTTAGGTTAGGTTAGGTTAGGTTAGGTTAGGTTAGGTTAGGTTAGGTTAGGTTAGGTTAGGTTAGGTTAGGTTAGGTTAGGTTAGGTTAGGTTAGGTTAGGTTAGGTTAGGTTAGGTTAGGTTAGGTTAGGTTAGGTTAGGTTAGGTTAGGTTAGGTTAGGTTAGGTTAGGTTAGGTTAGGTTAGGTTAGGTTAGGTTAGGTTAGGTTAGGTTAGGTTAGGTTAGGTTAGGTTAGGTTAGGTTAGGTTAGGTTAGGTTAGGTTAGGTTAGGTTAGGTTAGGTTAGGTTAGGTTAGGTTAGGTTAGGTTAGGTTAGGTTAGGTTAGGTTAGGTTAGGTTAGGTTAGGTTAGGTTAGGTTAGGTTAGGTTAGGTTAGGTTAGGTTAGGTTAGGTTAGGTTAGGTTAGGTTAGGTTAGGTTAGGTTAGGTTAGGTTAGGTTAGGTTAGGTTAGGTTAGGTTAGGTTAGGTTAGGTTAGGTTAGGTTAGGTTAGGTTAGGTTAGGTTAGGTTAGGTTAGGTTAGGTTAGGTTAGGTTAGGTTAGGTTAGGTTAGGTTAGGTTAGGTTAGGTTAGGTTAGGTTAGGTTAGGTTAGGTTAGGTTAGGTTAGGTTAGGTTAGGTTAGGTTAGGTTAGGTTAGGTTAGGTTAGGTTAGGTTAGGTTAGGTTAGGTTAGGTTAGGTTAGGTTAGGTTAGGTTAGGTTAGGTTAGGTTAGGTTAGGTTAGGTTAGGTTAGGTTAGGTTAGGTTAGGTTAGGTTAGGTTAGGTTAGGTTAGGTTAGGTTAGGTTAGGTTAGGTTAGGTTAGGTTAGGTTAGGTTAGGTTAGGTTAGGTTAGGTTAGGTTAGGTTAGGTTAGGTTAGGTTAGGTTAGGTTAGGTTAGGTTAGGTTAGGTTAGGTTAGGTTAGGTTAGGTTAGGTTAGGTTAGGTTAGGTTAGGTTAGGTTAGGTTAGGTTAGGTTAGGTTAGGTTAGGTTAGGTTAGGTTAGGTTAGGTTAGGTTAGGTTAGGTTAGGTTAGGTTAGGTTAGGTTAGGTTAGGTTAGGTTAGGTTAGGTTAGGTTAGGTTAGGTTAGGTTAGGTTAGGTTAGGTTAGGTTAGGTTAGGTTAGGTTAGGTTAGGTTAGGTTAGGTTAGGTTAGGTTAGGTTAGGTTAGGTTAGGTTAGGTTAGGTTAGGTTAGGTTAGGTTAGGTTAGGTTAGGTTAGGTTAGGTTAGGTTAGGTTAGGTTAGGTTAGGTTAGGTTAGGTTAGGTTAGGTTAGGTTAGGTTAGGTTAGGTTAGGTTAGGTTAGGTTAGGTTAGGTTAGGTTAGGTTAGGTTAGGTTAGGTTAGGTTAGGTTAGGTTAGGTTAGGTTAGGTTAGGTTAGGTTAGGTTAGGTTAGGTTAGGTTAGGTTAGGTTAGGTTAGGTTAGGTTAGGTTAGGTTAGGTTAGGTTAGGTTAGGTTAGGTTAGGTTAGGTTAGGTTAGGTTAGGTTAGGTTAGGTTAGGTTAGGTTAGGTTAGGTTAGGTTAGGTTAGGTTAGGTTAGGTTAGGTTAGGTTAGGTTAGGTTAGGTTAGGTTAGGTTAGGTTAGGTTAGGTTAGGTTAGGTTAGGTTAGGTTAGGTTAGGTTAGGTTAGGTTAGGTTAGGTTAGGTTAGGTTAGGTTAGGTTAGGTTAGGTTAGGTTAGGTTAGGTTAGGTTAGGTTAGGTTAGGTTAGGTTAGGTTAGGTTAGGTTAGGTTAGGTTAGGTTAGGTTAGGTTAGGTTAGGTTAGGTTAGGTTAGGTTAGGTTAGGTTAGGTTAGGTTAGGTTAGGTTAGGTTAGGTTAGGTTAGGTTAGGTTAGGTTAGGTTAGGTTAGGTTAGGTTAGGTTAGGTTAGGTTAGGTTAGGTTAGGTTAGGTTAGGTTAGGTTAGGTTAGGTTAGGTTAGGTTAGGTTAGGTTAGGTTAGGTTAGGTTAGGTTAGGTTAGGTTAGGTTAGGTTAGGTTAGGTTAGGTTAGGTTAGGTTAGGTTAGGTTAGGTTAGGTTAGGTTAGGTTAGGTTAGGTTAGGTTAGGTTAGGTTAGGTTAGGTTAGGTTAGGTTAGGTTAGGTTAGGTTAGGTTAGGTTAGGTTAGGTTAGGTTAGGTTAGGTTAGGTTAGGTTAGGTTAGGTTAGGTTAGGTTAGGTTAGGTTAGGTTAGGTTAGGTTAGGTTAGGTTAGGTTAGGTTAGGTTAGGTTAGGTTAGGTTAGGTTAGGTTAGGTTAGGTTAGGTTAGGTTAGGTTAGGTTAGGTTAGGTTAGGTTAGGTTAGGTTAGGTTAGGTTAGGTTAGGTTAGGTTAGGTTAGGTTAGGTTAGGTTAGGTTAGGTTAGGTTAGGTTAGGTTAGGTTAGGTTAGGTTAGGTTAGGTTAGGTTAGGTTAGGTTAGGTTAGGTTAGGTTAGGTTAGGTTAGGTTAGGTTAGGTTAGGTTAGGTTAGGTTAGGTTAGGTTAGGTTAGGTTAGGTTAGGTTAGGTTAGGTTAGGTTAGGTTAGGTTAGGTTAGGTTAGGTTAGGTTAGGTTAGGTTAGGTTAGGTTAGGTTAGGTTAGGTTAGGTTAGGTTAGGTTAGGTTAGGTTAGGTTAGGTTAGGTTAGGTTAGGTTAGGTTAGGTTAGGTTAGGTTAGGTTAGGTTAGGTTAGGTTAGGTTAGGTTAGGTTAGGTTAGGTTAGGTTAGGTTAGGTTAGGTTAGGTTAGGTTAGGTTAGGTTAGGTTAGGTTAGGTTAGGTTAGGTTAGGTTAGGTTAGGTTAGGTTAGGTTAGGTTAGGTTAGGTTAGGTTAGGTTAGGTTAGGTTAGGTTAGGTTAGGTTAGGTTAGGTTAGGTTAGGTTAGGTTAGGTTAGGTTAGGTTAGGTTAGGTTAGGTTAGGTTAGGTTAGGTTAGGTTAGGTTAGGTTAGGTTAGGTTAGGTTAGGTTAGGTTAGGTTAGGTTAGGTTAGGTTAGGTTAGGTTAGGTTAGGTTAGGTTAGGTTAGGTTAGGTTAGGTTAGGTTAGGTTAGGTTAGGTTAGGTTAGGTTAGGTTAGGTTAGGTTAGGTTAGGTTAGGTTAGGTTAGGTTAGGTTAGGTTAGGTTAGGTTAGGTTAGGTTAGGTTAGGTTAGGTTAGGTTAGGTTAGGTTAGGTTAGGTTAGGTTAGGTTAGGTTAGGTTAGGTTAGGTTAGGTTAGGTTAGGTTAGGTTAGGTTAGGTTAGGTTAGGTTAGGTTAGGTTAGGTTAGGTTAGGTTAGGTTAGGTTAGGTTAGGTTAGGTTAGGTTAGGTTAGGTTAGGTTAGGTTAGGTTAGGTTAGGTTAGGTTAGGTTAGGTTAGGTTAGGTTAGGTTAGGTTAGGTTAGGTTAGGTTAGGTTAGGTTAGGTTAGGTTAGGTTAGGTTAGGTTAGGTTAGGTTAGGTTAGGTTAGGTTAGGTTAGGTTAGGTTAGGTTAGGTTAGGTTAGGTTAGGTTAGGTTAGGTTAGGTTAGGTTAGGTTAGGTTAGGTTAGGTTAGGTTAGGTTAGGTTAGGTTAGGTTAGGTTAGGTTAGGTTAGGTTAGGTTAGGTTAGGTTAGGTTAGGTTAGGTTAGGTTAGGTTAGGTTAGGTTAGGTTAGGTTAGGTTAGGTTAGGTTAGGTTAGGTTAGGTTAGGTTAGGTTAGGTTAGGTTAGGTTAGGTTAGGTTAGGTTAGGTTAGGTTAGGTTAGGTTAGGTTAGGTTAGGTTAGGTTAGGTTAGGTTAGGTTAGGTTAGGTTAGGTTAGGTTAGGTTAGGTTAGGTTAGGTTAGGTTAGGTTAGGTTAGGTTAGGTTAGGTTAGGTTAGGTTAGGTTAGGTTAGGTTAGGTTAGGTTAGGTTAGGTTAGGTTAGGTTAGGTTAGGTTAGGTTAGGTTAGGTTAGGTTAGGTTAGGTTAGGTTAGGTTAGGTTAGGTTAGGTTAGGTTAGGTTAGGTTAGGTTAGGTTAGGTTAGGTTAGGTTAGGTTAGGTTAGGTTAGGTTAGGTTAGGTTAGGTTAGGTTAGGTTAGGTTAGGTTAGGTTAGGTTAGGTTAGGTTAGGTTAGGTTAGGTTAGGTTAGGTTAGGTTAGGTTAGGTTAGGTTAGGTTAGGTTAGGTTAGGTTAGGTTAGGTTAGGTTAGGTTAGGTTAGGTTAGGTTAGGTTAGGTTAGGTTAGGTTAGGTTAGGTTAGGTTAGGTTAGGTTAGGTTAGGTTAGGTTAGGTTAGGTTAGGTTAGGTTAGGTTAGGTTAGGTTAGGTTAGGTTAGGTTAGGTTAGGTTAGGTTAGGTTAGGTTAGGTTAGGTTAGGTTAGGTTAGGTTAGGTTAGGTTAGGTTAGGTTAGGTTAGGTTAGGTTAGGTTAGGTTAGGTTAGGTTAGGTTAGGTTAGGTTAGGTTAGGTTAGGTTAGGTTAGGTTAGGTTAGGTTAGGTTAGGTTAGGTTAGGTTAGGTTAGGTTAGGTTAGGTTAGGTTAGGTTAGGTTAGGTTAGGTTAGGTTAGGTTAGGTTAGGTTAGGTTAGGTTAGGTTAGGTTAGGTTAGGTTAGGTTAGGTTAGGTTAGGTTAGGTTAGGTTAGGTTAGGTTAGGTTAGGTTAGGTTAGGTTAGGTTAGGTTAGGTTAGGTTAGGTTAGGTTAGGTTAGGTTAGGTTAGGTTAGGTTAGGTTAGGTTAGGTTAGGTTAGGTTAGGTTAGGTTAGGTTAGGTTAGGTTAGGTTAGGTTAGGTTAGGTTAGGTTAGGTTAGGTTAGGTTAGGTTAGGTTAGGTTAGGTTAGGTTAGGTTAGGTTAGGTTAGGTTAGGTTAGGTTAGGTTAGGTTAGGTTAGGTTAGGTTAGGTTAGGTTAGGTTAGGTTAGGTTAGGTTAGGTTAGGTTAGGTTAGGTTAGGTTAGGTTAGGTTAGGTTAGGTTAGGTTAGGTTAGGTTAGGTTAGGTTAGGTTAGGTTAGGTTAGGTTAGGTTAGGTTAGGTTAGGTTAGGTTAGGTTAGGTTAGGTTAGGTTAGGTTAGGTTAGGTTAGGTTAGGTTAGGTTAGGTTAGGTTAGGTTAGGTTAGGTTAGGTTAGGTTAGGTTAGGTTAGGTTAGGTTAGGTTAGGTTAGGTTAGGTTAGGTTAGGTTAGGTTAGGTTAGGTTAGGTTAGGTTAGGTTAGGTTAGGTTAGGTTAGGTTAGGTTAGGTTAGGTTAGGTTAGGTTAGGTTAGGTTAGGTTAGGTTAGGTTAGGTTAGGTTAGGTTAGGTTAGGTTAGGTTAGGTTAGGTTAGGTTAGGTTAGGTTAGGTTAGGTTAGGTTAGGTTAGGTTAGGTTAGGTTAGGTTAGGTTAGGTTAGGTTAGGTTAGGTTAGGTTAGGTTAGGTTAGGTTAGGTTAGGTTAGGTTAGGTTAGGTTAGGTTAGGTTAGGTTAGGTTAGGTTAGGTTAGGTTAGGTTAGGTTAGGTTAGGTTAGGTTAGGTTAGGTTAGGTTAGGTTAGGTTAGGTTAGGTTAGGTTAGGTTAGGTTAGGTTAGGTTAGGTTAGGTTAGGTTAGGTTAGGTTAGGTTAGGTTAGGTTAGGTTAGGTTAGGTTAGGTTAGGTTAGGTTAGGTTAGGTTAGGTTAGGTTAGGTTAGGTTAGGTTAGGTTAGGTTAGGTTAGGTTAGGTTAGGTTAGGTTAGGTTAGGTTAGGTTAGGTTAGGTTAGGTTAGGTTAGGTTAGGTTAGGTTAGGTTAGGTTAGGTTAGGTTAGGTTAGGTTAGGTTAGGTTAGGTTAGGTTAGGTTAGGTTAGGTTAGGTTAGGTTAGGTTAGGTTAGGTTAGGTTAGGTTAGGTTAGGTTAGGTTAGGTTAGGTTAGGTTAGGTTAGGTTAGGTTAGGTTAGGTTAGGTTAGGTTAGGTTAGGTTAGGTTAGGTTAGGTTAGGTTAGGTTAGGTTAGGTTAGGTTAGGTTAGGTTAGGTTAGGTTAGGTTAGGTTAGGTTAGGTTAGGTTAGGTTAGGTTAGGTTAGGTTAGGTTAGGTTAGGTTAGGTTAGGTTAGGTTAGGTTAGGTTAGGTTAGGTTAGGTTAGGTTAGGTTAGGTTAGGTTAGGTTAGGTTAGGTTAGGTTAGGTTAGGTTAGGTTAGGTTAGGTTAGGTTAGGTTAGGTTAGGTTAGGTTAGGTTAGGTTAGGTTAGGTTAGGTTAGGTTAGGTTAGGTTAGGTTAGGTTAGGTTAGGTTAGGTTAGGTTAGGTTAGGTTAGGTTAGGTTAGGTTAGGTTAGGTTAGGTTAGGTTAGGTTAGGTTAGGTTAGGTTAGGTTAGGTTAGGTTAGGTTAGGTTAGGTTAGGTTAGGTTAGGTTAGGTTAGGTTAGGTTAGGTTAGGTTAGGTTAGGTTAGGTTAGGTTAGGTTAGGTTAGGTTAGGTTAGGTTAGGTTAGGTTAGGTTAGGTTAGGTTAGGTTAGGTTAGGTTAGGTTAGGTTAGGTTAGGTTAGGTTAGGTTAGGTTAGGTTAGGTTAGGTTAGGTTAGGTTAGGTTAGGTTAGGTTAGGTTAGGTTAGGTTAGGTTAGGTTAGGTTAGGTTAGGTTAGGTTAGGTTAGGTTAGGTTAGGTTAGGTTAGGTTAGGTTAGGTTAGGTTAGGTTAGGTTAGGTTAGGTTAGGTTAGGTTAGGTTAGGTTAGGTTAGGTTAGGTTAGGTTAGGTTAGGTTAGGTTAGGTTAGGTTAGGTTAGGTTAGGTTAGGTTAGGTTAGGTTAGGTTAGGTTAGGTTAGGTTAGGTTAGGTTAGGTTAGGTTAGGTTAGGTTAGGTTAGGTTAGGTTAGGTTAGGTTAGGTTAGGTTAGGTTAGGTTAGGTTAGGTTAGGTTAGGTTAGGTTAGGTTAGGTTAGGTTAGGTTAGGTTAGGTTAGGTTAGGTTAGGTTAGGTTAGGTTAGGTTAGGTTAGGTTAGGTTAGGTTAGGTTAGGTTAGGTTAGGTTAGGTTAGGTTAGGTTAGGTTAGGTTAGGTTAGGTTAGGTTAGGTTAGGTTAGGTTAGGTTAGGTTAGGTTAGGTTAGGTTAGGTTAGGTTAGGTTAGGTTAGGTTAGGTTAGGTTAGGTTAGGTTAGGTTAGGTTAGGTTAGGTTAGGTTAGGTTAGGTTAGGTTAGGTTAGGTTAGGTTAGGTTAGGTTAGGTTAGGTTAGGTTAGGTTAGGTTAGGTTAGGTTAGGTTAGGTTAGGTTAGGTTAGGTTAGGTTAGGTTAGGTTAGGTTAGGTTAGGTTAGGTTAGGTTAGGTTAGGTTAGGTTAGGTTAGGTTAGGTTAGGTTAGGTTAGGTTAGGTTAGGTTAGGTTAGGTTAGGTTAGGTTAGGTTAGGTTAGGTTAGGTTAGGTTAGGTTAGGTTAGGTTAGGTTAGGTTAGGTTAGGTTAGGTTAGGTTAGGTTAGGTTAGGTTAGGTTAGGTTAGGTTAGGTTAGGTTAGGTTAGGTTAGGTTAGGTTAGGTTAGGTTAGGTTAGGTTAGGTTAGGTTAGGTTAGGTTAGGTTAGGTTAGGTTAGGTTAGGTTAGGTTAGGTTAGGTTAGGTTAGGTTAGGTTAGGTTAGGTTAGGTTAGGTTAGGTTAGGTTAGGTTAGGTTAGGTTAGGTTAGGTTAGGTTAGGTTAGGTTAGGTTAGGTTAGGTTAGGTTAGGTTAGGTTAGGTTAGGTTAGGTTAGGTTAGGTTAGGTTAGGTTAGGTTAGGTTAGGTTAGGTTAGGTTAGGTTAGGTTAGGTTAGGTTAGGTTAGGTTAGGTTAGGTTAGGTTAGGTTAGGTTAGGTTAGGTTAGGTTAGGTTAGGTTAGGTTAGGTTAGGTTAGGTTAGGTTAGGTTAGGTTAGGTTAGGTTAGGTTAGGTTAGGTTAGGTTAGGTTAGGTTAGGTTAGGTTAGGTTAGGTTAGGTTAGGTTAGGTTAGGTTAGGTTAGGTTAGGTTAGGTTAGGTTAGGTTAGGTTAGGTTAGGTTAGGTTAGGTTAGGTTAGGTTAGGTTAGGTTAGGTTAGGTTAGGTTAGGTTAGGTTAGGTTAGGTTAGGTTAGGTTAGGTTAGGTTAGGTTAGGTTAGGTTAGGTTAGGTTAGGTTAGGTTAGGTTAGGTTAGGTTAGGTTAGGTTAGGTTAGGTTAGGTTAGGTTAGGTTAGGTTAGGTTAGGTTAGGTTAGGTTAGGTTAGGTTAGGTTAGGTTAGGTTAGGTTAGGTTAGGTTAGGTTAGGTTAGGTTAGGTTAGGTTAGGTTAGGTTAGGTTAGGTTAGGTTAGGTTAGGTTAGGTTAGGTTAGGTTAGGTTAGGTTAGGTTAGGTTAGGTTAGGTTAGGTTAGGTTAGGTTAGGTTAGGTTAGGTTAGGTTAGGTTAGGTTAGGTTAGGTTAGGTTAGGTTAGGTTAGGTTAGGTTAGGTTAGGTTAGGTTAGGTTAGGTTAGGTTAGGTTAGGTTAGGTTAGGTTAGGTTAGGTTAGGTTAGGTTAGGTTAGGTTAGGTTAGGTTAGGTTAGGTTAGGTTAGGTTAGGTTAGGTTAGGTTAGGTTAGGTTAGGTTAGGTTAGGTTAGGTTAGGTTAGGTTAGGTTAGGTTAGGTTAGGTTAGGTTAGGTTAGGTTAGGTTAGGTTAGGTTAGGTTAGGTTAGGTTAGGTTAGGTTAGGTTAGGTTAGGTTAGGTTAGGTTAGGTTAGGTTAGGTTAGGTTAGGTTAGGTTAGGTTAGGTTAGGTTAGGTTAGGTTAGGTTAGGTTAGGTTAGGTTAGGTTAGGTTAGGTTAGGTTAGGTTAGGTTAGGTTAGGTTAGGTTAGGTTAGGTTAGGTTAGGTTAGGTTAGGTTAGGTTAGGTTAGGTTAGGTTAGGTTAGGTTAGGTTAGGTTAGGTTAGGTTAGGTTAGGTTAGGTTAGGTTAGGTTAGGTTAGGTTAGGTTAGGTTAGGTTAGGTTAGGTTAGGTTAGGTTAGGTTAGGTTAGGTTAGGTTAGGTTAGGTTAGGTTAGGTTAGGTTAGGTTAGGTTAGGTTAGGTTAGGTTAGGTTAGGTTAGGTTAGGTTAGGTTAGGTTAGGTTAGGTTAGGTTAGGTTAGGTTAGGTTAGGTTAGGTTAGGTTAGGTTAGGTTAGGTTAGGTTAGGTTAGGTTAGGTTAGGTTAGGTTAGGTTAGGTTAGGTTAGGTTAGGTTAGGTTAGGTTAGGTTAGGTTAGGTTAGGTTAGGTTAGGTTAGGTTAGGTTAGGTTAGGTTAGGTTAGGTTAGGTTAGGTTAGGTTAGGTTAGGTTAGGTTAGGTTAGGTTAGGTTAGGTTAGGTTAGGTTAGGTTAGGTTAGGTTAGGTTAGGTTAGGTTAGGTTAGGTTAGGTTAGGTTAGGTTAGGTTAGGTTAGGTTAGGTTAGGTTAGGTTAGGTTAGGTTAGGTTAGGTTAGGTTAGGTTAGGTTAGGTTAGGTTAGGTTAGGTTAGGTTAGGTTAGGTTAGGTTAGGTTAGGTTAGGTTAGGTTAGGTTAGGTTAGGTTAGGTTAGGTTAGGTTAGGTTAGGTTAGGTTAGGTTAGGTTAGGTTAGGTTAGGTTAGGTTAGGTTAGGTTAGGTTAGGTTAGGTTAGGTTAGGTTAGGTTAGGTTAGGTTAGGTTAGGTTAGGTTAGGTTAGGTTAGGTTAGGTTAGGTTAGGTTAGGTTAGGTTAGGTTAGGTTAGGTTAGGTTAGGTTAGGTTAGGTTAGGTTAGGTTAGGTTAGGTTAGGTTAGGTTAGGTTAGGTTAGGTTAGGTTAGGTTAGGTTAGGTTAGGTTAGGTTAGGTTAGGTTAGGTTAGGTTAGGTTAGGTTAGGTTAGGTTAGGTTAGGTTAGGTTAGGTTAGGTTAGGTTAGGTTAGGTTAGGTTAGGTTAGGTTAGGTTAGGTTAGGTTAGGTTAGGTTAGGTTAGGTTAGGTTAGGTTAGGTTAGGTTAGGTTAGGTTAGGTTAGGTTAGGTTAGGTTAGGTTAGGTTAGGTTAGGTTAGGTTAGGTTAGGTTAGGTTAGGTTAGGTTAGGTTAGGTTAGGTTAGGTTAGGTTAGGTTAGGTTAGGTTAGGTTAGGTTAGGTTAGGTTAGGTTAGGTTAGGTTAGGTTAGGTTAGGTTAGGTTAGGTTAGGTTAGGTTAGGTTAGGTTAGGTTAGGTTAGGTTAGGTTAGGTTAGGTTAGGTTAGGTTAGGTTAGGTTAGGTTAGGTTAGGTTAGGTTAGGTTAGGTTAGGTTAGGTTAGGTTAGGTTAGGTTAGGTTAGGTTAGGTTAGGTTAGGTTAGGTTAGGTTAGGTTAGGTTAGGTTAGGTTAGGTTAGGTTAGGTTAGGTTAGGTTAGGTTAGGTTAGGTTAGGTTAGGTTAGGTTAGGTTAGGTTAGGTTAGGTTAGGTTAGGTTAGGTTAGGTTAGGTTAGGTTAGGTTAGGTTAGGTTAGGTTAGGTTAGGTTAGGTTAGGTTAGGTTAGGTTAGGTTAGGTTAGGTTAGGTTAGGTTAGGTTAGGTTAGGTTAGGTTAGGTTAGGTTAGGTTAGGTTAGGTTAGGTTAGGTTAGGTTAGGTTAGGTTAGGTTAGGTTAGGTTAGGTTAGGTTAGGTTAGGTTAGGTTAGGTTAGGTTAGGTTAGGTTAGGTTAGGTTAGGTTAGGTTAGGTTAGGTTAGGTTAGGTTAGGTTAGGTTAGGTTAGGTTAGGTTAGGTTAGGTTAGGTTAGGTTAGGTTAGGTTAGGTTAGGTTAGGTTAGGTTAGGTTAGGTTAGGTTAGGTTAGGTTAGGTTAGGTTAGGTTAGGTTAGGTTAGGTTAGGTTAGGTTAGGTTAGGTTAGGTTAGGTTAGGTTAGGTTAGGTTAGGTTAGGTTAGGTTAGGTTAGGTTAGGTTAGGTTAGGTTAGGTTAGGTTAGGTTAGGTTAGGTTAGGTTAGGTTAGGTTAGGTTAGGTTAGGTTAGGTTAGGTTAGGTTAGGTTAGGTTAGGTTAGGTTAGGTTAGGTTAGGTTAGGTTAGGTTAGGTTAGGTTAGGTTAGGTTAGGTTAGGTTAGGTTAGGTTAGGTTAGGTTAGGTTAGGTTAGGTTAGGTTAGGTTAGGTTAGGTTAGGTTAGGTTAGGTTAGGTTAGGTTAGGTTAGGTTAGGTTAGGTTAGGTTAGGTTAGGTTAGGTTAGGTTAGGTTAGGTTAGGTTAGGTTAGGTTAGGTTAGGTTAGGTTAGGTTAGGTTAGGTTAGGTTAGGTTAGGTTAGGTTAGGTTAGGTTAGGTTAGGTTAGGTTAGGTTAGGTTAGGTTAGGTTAGGTTAGGTTAGGTTAGGTTAGGTTAGGTTAGGTTAGGTTAGGTTAGGTTAGGTTAGGTTAGGTTAGGTTAGGTTAGGTTAGGTTAGGTTAGGTTAGGTTAGGTTAGGTTAGGTTAGGTTAGGTTAGGTTAGGTTAGGTTAGGTTAGGTTAGGTTAGGTTAGGTTAGGTTAGGTTAGGTTAGGTTAGGTTAGGTTAGGTTAGGTTAGGTTAGGTTAGGTTAGGTTAGGTTAGGTTAGGTTAGGTTAGGTTAGGTTAGGTTAGGTTAGGTTAGGTTAGGTTAGGTTAGGTTAGGTTAGGTTAGGTTAGGTTAGGTTAGGTTAGGTTAGGTTAGGTTAGGTTAGGTTAGGTTAGGTTAGGTTAGGTTAGGTTAGGTTAGGTTAGGTTAGGTTAGGTTAGGTTAGGTTAGGTTAGGTTAGGTTAGGTTAGGTTAGGTTAGGTTAGGTTAGGTTAGGTTAGGTTAGGTTAGGTTAGGTTAGGTTAGGTTAGGTTAGGTTAGGTTAGGTTAGGTTAGGTTAGGTTAGGTTAGGTTAGGTTAGGTTAGGTTAGGTTAGGTTAGGTTAGGTTAGGTTAGGTTAGGTTAGGTTAGGTTAGGTTAGGTTAGGTTAGGTTAGGTTAGGTTAGGTTAGGTTAGGTTAGGTTAGGTTAGGTTAGGTTAGGTTAGGTTAGGTTAGGTTAGGTTAGGTTAGGTTAGGTTAGGTTAGGTTAGGTTAGGTTAGGTTAGGTTAGGTTAGGTTAGGTTAGGTTAGGTTAGGTTAGGTTAGGTTAGGTTAGGTTAGGTTAGGTTAGGTTAGGTTAGGTTAGGTTAGGTTAGGTTAGGTTAGGTTAGGTTAGGTTAGGTTAGGTTAGGTTAGGTTAGGTTAGGTTAGGTTAGGTTAGGTTAGGTTAGGTTAGGTTAGGTTAGGTTAGGTTAGGTTAGGTTAGGTTAGGTTAGGTTAGGTTAGGTTAGGTTAGGTTAGGTTAGGTTAGGTTAGGTTAGGTTAGGTTAGGTTAGGTTAGGTTAGGTTAGGTTAGGTTAGGTTAGGTTAGGTTAGGTTAGGTTAGGTTAGGTTAGGTTAGGTTAGGTTAGGTTAGGTTAGGTTAGGTTAGGTTAGGTTAGGTTAGGTTAGGTTAGGTTAGGTTAGGTTAGGTTAGGTTAGGTTAGGTTAGGTTAGGTTAGGTTAGGTTAGGTTAGGTTAGGTTAGGTTAGGTTAGGTTAGGTTAGGTTAGGTTAGGTTAGGTTAGGTTAGGTTAGGTTAGGTTAGGTTAGGTTAGGTTAGGTTAGGTTAGGTTAGGTTAGGTTAGGTTAGGTTAGGTTAGGTTAGGTTAGGTTAGGTTAGGTTAGGTTAGGTTAGGTTAGGTTAGGTTAGGTTAGGTTAGGTTAGGTTAGGTTAGGTTAGGTTAGGTTAGGTTAGGTTAGGTTAGGTTAGGTTAGGTTAGGTTAGGTTAGGTTAGGTTAGGTTAGGTTAGGTTAGGTTAGGTTAGGTTAGGTTAGGTTAGGTTAGGTTAGGTTAGGTTAGGTTAGGTTAGGTTAGGTTAGGTTAGGTTAGGTTAGGTTAGGTTAGGTTAGGTTAGGTTAGGTTAGGTTAGGTTAGGTTAGGTTAGGTTAGGTTAGGTTAGGTTAGGTTAGGTTAGGTTAGGTTAGGTTAGGTTAGGTTAGGTTAGGTTAGGTTAGGTTAGGTTAGGTTAGGTTAGGTTAGGTTAGGTTAGGTTAGGTTAGGTTAGGTTAGGTTAGGTTAGGTTAGGTTAGGTTAGGTTAGGTTAGGTTAGGTTAGGTTAGGTTAGGTTAGGTTAGGTTAGGTTAGGTTAGGTTAGGTTAGGTTAGGTTAGGTTAGGTTAGGTTAGGTTAGGTTAGGTTAGGTTAGGTTAGGTTAGGTTAGGTTAGGTTAGGTTAGGTTAGGTTAGGTTAGGTTAGGTTAGGTTAGGTTAGGTTAGGTTAGGTTAGGTTAGGTTAGGTTAGGTTAGGTTAGGTTAGGTTAGGTTAGGTTAGGTTAGGTTAGGTTAGGTTAGGTTAGGTTAGGTTAGGTTAGGTTAGGTTAGGTTAGGTTAGGTTAGGTTAGGTTAGGTTAGGTTAGGTTAGGTTAGGTTAGGTTAGGTTAGGTTAGGTTAGGTTAGGTTAGGTTAGGTTAGGTTAGGTTAGGTTAGGTTAGGTTAGGTTAGGTTAGGTTAGGTTAGGTTAGGTTAGGTTAGGTTAGGTTAGGTTAGGTTAGGTTAGGTTAGGTTAGGTTAGGTTAGGTTAGGTTAGGTTAGGTTAGGTTAGGTTAGGTTAGGTTAGGTTAGGTTAGGTTAGGTTAGGTTAGGTTAGGTTAGGTTAGGTTAGGTTAGGTTAGGTTAGGTTAGGTTAGGTTAGGTTAGGTTAGGTTAGGTTAGGTTAGGTTAGGTTAGGTTAGGTTAGGTTAGGTTAGGTTAGGTTAGGTTAGGTTAGGTTAGGTTAGGTTAGGTTAGGTTAGGTTAGGTTAGGTTAGGTTAGGTTAGGTTAGGTTAGGTTAGGTTAGGTTAGGTTAGGTTAGGTTAGGTTAGGTTAGGTTAGGTTAGGTTAGGTTAGGTTAGGTTAGGTTAGGTTAGGTTAGGTTAGGTTAGGTTAGGTTAGGTTAGGTTAGGTTAGGTTAGGTTAGGTTAGGTTAGGTTAGGTTAGGTTAGGTTAGGTTAGGTTAGGTTAGGTTAGGTTAGGTTAGGTTAGGTTAGGTTAGGTTAGGTTAGGTTAGGTTAGGTTAGGTTAGGTTAGGTTAGGTTAGGTTAGGTTAGGTTAGGTTAGGTTAGGTTAGGTTAGGTTAGGTTAGGTTAGGTTAGGTTAGGTTAGGTTAGGTTAGGTTAGGTTAGGTTAGGTTAGGTTAGGTTAGGTTAGGTTAGGTTAGGTTAGGTTAGGTTAGGTTAGGTTAGGTTAGGTTAGGTTAGGTTAGGTTAGGTTAGGTTAGGTTAGGTTAGGTTAGGTTAGGTTAGGTTAGGTTAGGTTAGGTTAGGTTAGGTTAGGTTAGGTTAGGTTAGGTTAGGTTAGGTTAGGTTAGGTTAGGTTAGGTTAGGTTAGGTTAGGTTAGGTTAGGTTAGGTTAGGTTAGGTTAGGTTAGGTTAGGTTAGGTTAGGTTAGGTTAGGTTAGGTTAGGTTAGGTTAGGTTAGGTTAGGTTAGGTTAGGTTAGGTTAGGTTAGGTTAGGTTAGGTTAGGTTAGGTTAGGTTAGGTTAGGTTAGGTTAGGTTAGGTTAGGTTAGGTTAGGTTAGGTTAGGTTAGGTTAGGTTAGGTTAGGTTAGGTTAGGTTAGGTTAGGTTAGGTTAGGTTAGGTTAGGTTAGGTTAGGTTAGGTTAGGTTAGGTTAGGTTAGGTTAGGTTAGGTTAGGTTAGGTTAGGTTAGGTTAGGTTAGGTTAGGTTAGGTTAGGTTAGGTTAGGTTAGGTTAGGTTAGGTTAGGTTAGGTTAGGTTAGGTTAGGTTAGGTTAGGTTAGGTTAGGTTAGGTTAGGTTAGGTTAGGTTAGGTTAGGTTAGGTTAGGTTAGGTTAGGTTAGGTTAGGTTAGGTTAGGTTAGGTTAGGTTAGGTTAGGTTAGGTTAGGTTAGGTTAGGTTAGGTTAGGTTAGGTTAGGTTAGGTTAGGTTAGGTTAGGTTAGGTTAGGTTAGGTTAGGTTAGGTTAGGTTAGGTTAGGTTAGGTTAGGTTAGGTTAGGTTAGGTTAGGTTAGGTTAGGTTAGGTTAGGTTAGGTTAGGTTAGGTTAGGTTAGGTTAGGTTAGGTTAGGTTAGGTTAGGTTAGGTTAGGTTAGGTTAGGTTAGGTTAGGTTAGGTTAGGTTAGGTTAGGTTAGGTTAGGTTAGGTTAGGTTAGGTTAGGTTAGGTTAGGTTAGGTTAGGTTAGGTTAGGTTAGGTTAGGTTAGGTTAGGTTAGGTTAGGTTAGGTTAGGTTAGGTTAGGTTAGGTTAGGTTAGGTTAGGTTAGGTTAGGTTAGGTTAGGTTAGGTTAGGTTAGGTTAGGTTAGGTTAGGTTAGGTTAGGTTAGGTTAGGTTAGGTTAGGTTAGGTTAGGTTAGGTTAGGTTAGGTTAGGTTAGGTTAGGTTAGGTTAGGTTAGGTTAGGTTAGGTTAGGTTAGGTTAGGTTAGGTTAGGTTAGGTTAGGTTAGGTTAGGTTAGGTTAGGTTAGGTTAGGTTAGGTTAGGTTAGGTTAGGTTAGGTTAGGTTAGGTTAGGTTAGGTTAGGTTAGGTTAGGTTAGGTTAGGTTAGGTTAGGTTAGGTTAGGTTAGGTTAGGTTAGGTTAGGTTAGGTTAGGTTAGGTTAGGTTAGGTTAGGTTAGGTTAGGTTAGGTTAGGTTAGGTTAGGTTAGGTTAGGTTAGGTTAGGTTAGGTTAGGTTAGGTTAGGTTAGGTTAGGTTAGGTTAGGTTAGGTTAGGTTAGGTTAGGTTAGGTTAGGTTAGGTTAGGTTAGGTTAGGTTAGGTTAGGTTAGGTTAGGTTAGGTTAGGTTAGGTTAGGTTAGGTTAGGTTAGGTTAGGTTAGGTTAGGTTAGGTTAGGTTAGGTTAGGTTAGGTTAGGTTAGGTTAGGTTAGGTTAGGTTAGGTTAGGTTAGGTTAGGTTAGGTTAGGTTAGGTTAGGTTAGGTTAGGTTAGGTTAGGTTAGGTTAGGTTAGGTTAGGTTAGGTTAGGTTAGGTTAGGTTAGGTTAGGTTAGGTTAGGTTAGGTTAGGTTAGGTTAGGTTAGGTTAGGTTAGGTTAGGTTAGGTTAGGTTAGGTTAGGTTAGGTTAGGTTAGGTTAGGTTAGGTTAGGTTAGGTTAGGTTAGGTTAGGTTAGGTTAGGTTAGGTTAGGTTAGGTTAGGTTAGGTTAGGTTAGGTTAGGTTAGGTTAGGTTAGGTTAGGTTAGGTTAGGTTAGGTTAGGTTAGGTTAGGTTAGGTTAGGTTAGGTTAGGTTAGGTTAGGTTAGGTTAGGTTAGGTTAGGTTAGGTTAGGTTAGGTTAGGTTAGGTTAGGTTAGGTTAGGTTAGGTTAGGTTAGGTTAGGTTAGGTTAGGTTAGGTTAGGTTAGGTTAGGTTAGGTTAGGTTAGGTTAGGTTAGGTTAGGTTAGGTTAGGTTAGGTTAGGTTAGGTTAGGTTAGGTTAGGTTAGGTTAGGTTAGGTTAGGTTAGGTTAGGTTAGGTTAGGTTAGGTTAGGTTAGGTTAGGTTAGGTTAGGTTAGGTTAGGTTAGGTTAGGTTAGGTTAGGTTAGGTTAGGTTAGGTTAGGTTAGGTTAGGTTAGGTTAGGTTAGGTTAGGTTAGGTTAGGTTAGGTTAGGTTAGGTTAGGTTAGGTTAGGTTAGGTTAGGTTAGGTTAGGTTAGGTTAGGTTAGGTTAGGTTAGGTTAGGTTAGGTTAGGTTAGGTTAGGTTAGGTTAGGTTAGGTTAGGTTAGGTTAGGTTAGGTTAGGTTAGGTTAGGTTAGGTTAGGTTAGGTTAGGTTAGGTTAGGTTAGGTTAGGTTAGGTTAGGTTAGGTTAGGTTAGGTTAGGTTAGGTTAGGTTAGGTTAGGTTAGGTTAGGTTAGGTTAGGTTAGGTTAGGTTAGGTTAGGTTAGGTTAGGTTAGGTTAGGTTAGGTTAGGTTAGGTTAGGTTAGGTTAGGTTAGGTTAGGTTAGGTTAGGTTAGGTTAGGTTAGGTTAGGTTAGGTTAGGTTAGGTTAGGTTAGGTTAGGTTAGGTTAGGTTAGGTTAGGTTAGGTTAGGTTAGGTTAGGTTAGGTTAGGTTAGGTTAGGTTAGGTTAGGTTAGGTTAGGTTAGGTTAGGTTAGGTTAGGTTAGGTTAGGTTAGGTTAGGTTAGGTTAGGTTAGGTTAGGTTAGGTTAGGTTAGGTTAGGTTAGGTTAGGTTAGGTTAGGTTAGGTTAGGTTAGGTTAGGTTAGGTTAGGTTAGGTTAGGTTAGGTTAGGTTAGGTTAGGTTAGGTTAGGTTAGGTTAGGTTAGGTTAGGTTAGGTTAGGTTAGGTTAGGTTAGGTTAGGTTAGGTTAGGTTAGGTTAGGTTAGGTTAGGTTAGGTTAGGTTAGGTTAGGTTAGGTTAGGTTAGGTTAGGTTAGGTTAGGTTAGGTTAGGTTAGGTTAGGTTAGGTTAGGTTAGGTTAGGTTAGGTTAGGTTAGGTTAGGTTAGGTTAGGTTAGGTTAGGTTAGGTTAGGTTAGGTTAGGTTAGGTTAGGTTAGGTTAGGTTAGGTTAGGTTAGGTTAGGTTAGGTTAGGTTAGGTTAGGTTAGGTTAGGTTAGGTTAGGTTAGGTTAGGTTAGGTTAGGTTAGGTTAGGTTAGGTTAGGTTAGGTTAGGTTAGGTTAGGTTAGGTTAGGTTAGGTTAGGTTAGGTTAGGTTAGGTTAGGTTAGGTTAGGTTAGGTTAGGTTAGGTTAGGTTAGGTTAGGTTAGGTTAGGTTAGGTTAGGTTAGGTTAGGTTAGGTTAGGTTAGGTTAGGTTAGGTTAGGTTAGGTTAGGTTAGGTTAGGTTAGGTTAGGTTAGGTTAGGTTAGGTTAGGTTAGGTTAGGTTAGGTTAGGTTAGGTTAGGTTAGGTTAGGTTAGGTTAGGTTAGGTTAGGTTAGGTTAGGTTAGGTTAGGTTAGGTTAGGTTAGGTTAGGTTAGGTTAGGTTAGGTTAGGTTAGGTTAGGTTAGGTTAGGTTAGGTTAGGTTAGGTTAGGTTAGGTTAGGTTAGGTTAGGTTAGGTTAGGTTAGGTTAGGTTAGGTTAGGTTAGGTTAGGTTAGGTTAGGTTAGGTTAGGTTAGGTTAGGTTAGGTTAGGTTAGGTTAGGTTAGGTTAGGTTAGGTTAGGTTAGGTTAGGTTAGGTTAGGTTAGGTTAGGTTAGGTTAGGTTAGGTTAGGTTAGGTTAGGTTAGGTTAGGTTAGGTTAGGTTAGGTTAGGTTAGGTTAGGTTAGGTTAGGTTAGGTTAGGTTAGGTTAGGTTAGGTTAGGTTAGGTTAGGTTAGGTTAGGTTAGGTTAGGTTAGGTTAGGTTAGGTTAGGTTAGGTTAGGTTAGGTTAGGTTAGGTTAGGTTAGGTTAGGTTAGGTTAGGTTAGGTTAGGTTAGGTTAGGTTAGGTTAGGTTAGGTTAGGTTAGGTTAGGTTAGGTTAGGTTAGGTTAGGTTAGGTTAGGTTAGGTTAGGTTAGGTTAGGTTAGGTTAGGTTAGGTTAGGTTAGGTTAGGTTAGGTTAGGTTAGGTTAGGTTAGGTTAGGTTAGGTTAGGTTAGGTTAGGTTAGGTTAGGTTAGGTTAGGTTAGGTTAGGTTAGGTTAGGTTAGGTTAGGTTAGGTTAGGTTAGGTTAGGTTAGGTTAGGTTAGGTTAGGTTAGGTTAGGTTAGGTTAGGTTAGGTTAGGTTAGGTTAGGTTAGGTTAGGTTAGGTTAGGTTAGGTTAGGTTAGGTTAGGTTAGGTTAGGTTAGGTTAGGTTAGGTTAGGTTAGGTTAGGTTAGGTTAGGTTAGGTTAGGTTAGGTTAGGTTAGGTTAGGTTAGGTTAGGTTAGGTTAGGTTAGGTTAGGTTAGGTTAGGTTAGGTTAGGTTAGGTTAGGTTAGGTTAGGTTAGGTTAGGTTAGGTTAGGTTAGGTTAGGTTAGGTTAGGTTAGGTTAGGTTAGGTTAGGTTAGGTTAGGTTAGGTTAGGTTAGGTTAGGTTAGGTTAGGTTAGGTTAGGTTAGGTTAGGTTAGGTTAGGTTAGGTTAGGTTAGGTTAGGTTAGGTTAGGTTAGGTTAGGTTAGGTTAGGTTAGGTTAGGTTAGGTTAGGTTAGGTTAGGTTAGGTTAGGTTAGGTTAGGTTAGGTTAGGTTAGGTTAGGTTAGGTTAGGTTAGGTTAGGTTAGGTTAGGTTAGGTTAGGTTAGGTTAGGTTAGGTTAGGTTAGGTTAGGTTAGGTTAGGTTAGGTTAGGTTAGGTTAGGTTAGGTTAGGTTAGGTTAGGTTAGGTTAGGTTAGGTTAGGTTAGGTTAGGTTAGGTTAGGTTAGGTTAGGTTAGGTTAGGTTAGGTTAGGTTAGGTTAGGTTAGGTTAGGTTAGGTTAGGTTAGGTTAGGTTAGGTTAGGTTAGGTTAGGTTAGGTTAGGTTAGGTTAGGTTAGGTTAGGTTAGGTTAGGTTAGGTTAGGTTAGTTAGGTTAGGTTAGGTTAGGTTAGGTTAGGTTAGGTTAGGTTAGGTTAGGTTAGGTTAGGTTAGGTTAGGTTAGGTTAGGTTAGGTTAGGTTAGGTTAGGTTAGGTTAGGTTAGGTTAGGTTAGGTTAGGTTAGGTTAGGTTAGGTTAGGTTAGGTTAGGTTAGGTTAGGTTAGGTTAGGTTAGGTTAGGTTAGGTTAGGTTAGGTTAGGTTAGGTTAGGTTAGGTTAGGTTAGGTTAGGTTAGGTTAGGTTAGGTTAGGTTAGGTTAGGTTAGGTTAGGTTAGGTTAGGTTAGGTTAGGTTAGGTTAGGTTAGGTTAGGTTAGGTTAGGTTAGGTTAGGTTAGGTTAGGTTAGGTTAGGTTAGGTTAGGTTAGGTTAGGTTAGGTTAGGTTAGGTTAGGTTAGGTTAGGTTAGGTTAGGTTAGGTTAGGTTAGGTTAGGTTAGGTTAGGTTAGGTTAGGTTAGGTTAGGTTAGGTTAGGTTAGGTTAGGTTAGGTTAGGTTAGGTTAGGTTAGGTTAGGTTAGGTTAGGTTAGGTTAGGTTAGGTTAGGTTAGGTTAGGTTAGGTTAGGTTAGGTTAGGTTAGGTTAGGTTAGGTTAGGTTAGGTTAGGTTAGGTTAGGTTAGGTTAGGTTAGGTTAGGTTAGGTTAGGTTAGGTTAGTTAGGTTAGGTTAGGTTAGGTTAGGTTAGGTTAGGTTAGGTTAGGTTAGGTTAGGTTAGGTTAGGTTAGGTTAGGTTAGGTTAGGTTAGGTTAGGTTAGGTTAGGTTAGGTTAGGTTAGGTTAGGTTAGGTTAGGTTAGGTTAGGTTAGGTTAGGTTAGGTTAGGTTAGGTTAGGTTAGGTTAGGTTAGGTTAGGTTAGGTTAGGTTAGGTTAGGTTAGGTTAGGTTAGGTTAGGTTAGGTTAGGTTAGGTTAGGTTAGGTTAGGTTAGGTTAGGTTAGGTTAGGTTAGGTTAGGTTAGGTTAGGTTAGGTTAGGTTAGGTTAGGTTAGGTTAGGTTAGGTTAGGTTAGGTTAGGTTAGGTTAGGTTAGGTTAGGTTAGGTTAGGTTAGGTTA